>NC_044976.1:211358990-211446080 GCF_008728515.1 Papio anubis
TAGTCCCAAGGCGTGTGTGATTTAGCATTGATACGTAGTCCCAAGGCGTGTGTGATTTAGCATTGATACGTAGTCCCAAGGCGTGTGTGATTTAGCATTGATACATACTGCCAAAAGGCCCCCTAGAAACTGTGTACCCATGGTTTTTTAAATCCAAATATATAGATATTTGTGTTACTACATAGTAAAGCATATTTTATATATTAAGCACAAATTAAAGCATATTTTATGTATTAAGTGTTCTTGTTCATCAGTATAAAAACACTATTTCCTAACTTAAAAGATGGATAAAGGTCATAAACAGGTCACAAAAGGAAAAGTACCAATGGTTGATTAATATATGTTTAACCTCATTTGTTTAACCATATGTTTAACCTCATTAGTAATCAAATAGTGCAAATTAAAATAATAAAATTGTTTCTTGCCTCTTCATATTTCCAAAAAATGTTTTTAATTATACTCATTTTTTTATGAGAGTATAGAATCACATATTTTAAAAGGTAAGTATTGGTCTGCCATTTCTAGAAAAAAATTTGAAAGAGTTCAAATAATTCAAACCAGTAAGTGCATTCTAGAACTTTAGCCTAAGGAAACATTGAGAATTTAAATACAAGAATACTTAATACTGCATTGGTTATAATAGTGAAAAATTGGAAATAATCTAAATAACAATAAGGGATTGAATTATTAAATAATCTTTGGTTTTAGCTCTTAGTGATAGAAATATTGGTGAACTTTTTTCTGTTCTTTTTCTTGTATTTTTCTACCATGAGCATATATTATGTTTCTAGTACCATAAAAACTTTTTTAAATTGTAATACAGGCCCTGCTTATCCATTTGAAAGAAGATGTCCGTCTCACACAATATAAATATCAATTCTACCATAGTCAATATGGGTTGCTATAACAGAATACCAGAAACTGGATTTGCTTAAATGATAAATATTTATTTCTCACAATTCTAAAGGCTGGGAAGTCCCAGGTCTAGGCACCAGCAGATTTGGTGTCTGGTGAGAGCCCACTTCCTGGTTTGCAGACAGATGCCTTCTTGCTGTGTCCTTACATGGTAGAGGGAGAGAACATCTCTTTTGTACCTCTTCTTATAAAAGGGCACTAATCTCATTCCTGAGGGCTCCACTCTCATGATCTAATCACCTCTCAAAAATCCCACCATCACATTAGGATTTAAAGGGTTAGGCCTTCAACATGAATGTGGGGGGCACACAACGTTCAGTCCATAGCAAATTCCAATACATTAAAGATACAAATATAAAATATGTAAATATGAGATTATTTTTTAAATTTTTGAGCAAGAAGGCTTTTGCAGTCATATCTACTAACTTGAAAAGACATTCATTATTATTGAAAAGGAAAAATATGTTAATAATATGTATAGTGGTGTTTTGTTTAAATACTTTATTCATGTGCACATTTGCATGTTTGTAGTATCACATTAAGAAGTCTGGAAAGATACATGCAGAATAATTTACAATGATGGATATGACTGGAGATGTAGAAAGTACTTTTCCAAAAGGAGTTATGTCTAGATAGTAAAGCATCATATTATTATTATTATTCTCAGAGATTTGCCTTGTCAGGGATTTAACTACCACTTCTGTTTTGGTGACCCTCCAGCTGAGCTTTCCCTGATACCCGTCTTTAATACCTAAAATCAAACTCGTGCCTTTTCCCTCTATTTCTTCTCAGAATGTTTTTTATCTATTAAATAAAATTCTATTATCTGCCACTTAGTTTCAAAATCCTAAGGTTGTCCTTTTCCTTCATAATTGTCAGTTTGATCCTTCTACAGCAGTTAGAGAAAAACAACCAAACATTGATACCTTTCCAAATTCTAACGTTTCTTTCTTTGTCTTCTTTTTTTCTCCCCATCACCAACACATATTTAAGGATTTCATCTTTACTGTGTGAAACTTTAACTTTTCCATTCTTTATACACACACTGCCAGATTCATATTATAAACCTTTTTTAATATACCTCATTCTTACTATCCTGAGAAGCAATAACAAAACTTCATTGTCTCCATTCTATCCACAGGGTAAAAATCAACCCTTAGTAGAAACAGCCTAAATGTCAATAGAGGTTTGTTTAAGTAAGTTATGGCATATATATACAATGGAAGAACAGGCAACCTATTCCAAATAAAATTCTATTTCTTGTGAACTGAAAAAAATATCTAAGATACATCATTAAGTGGAATCAAGATACATTAAGTGAGAAAAATGAAGTGCACAACAGCGTGTATTATGCTGCCAGTTTGTGTGTGTGTGTGTGTATGTGTGTGCACGCGTGAGTCTGGATGCACAGGAAGCTGGGAATGCACAGGAAGCCAGGAGCAGCAATTGCCTCTGGAAAGGGAGGCAGTGAGAGAGATTCATTTTGTTCTCTGTTCCTTTACAAAAGAGAGAACTTTTAAATTTTATGCCAGGTTTACTGTTACCTGTTAAAATAATTCATGATGACTTCTGTAATAGATGTTTATAAATAGCACATTTTTACCATTGCTTATGGGTTATTTTGTTCTTATGTATAAAGAATAGTTTGACCGGTCGCAATGGCTCACGCCTGTAATCTCAGCACTTTGGGAGGCCGAGACGGGTGGATCACGAGGTCAGGAGATCAAGACCATCCTTGCTAACACAGGGAAACCCCGTCTCTACTAAAAATGTAAAAAAATAGCTGGGCATGGTGGCAGGCGCCTGTAGTCCCAGCTACTCAGGAGACTGAGGCAAAAGAATGGCGTAAACCCGGGAATTGGAGGTTGCAGTGAGCTGAGATCGCGCCACTGCACTCCAGACTGGGCAACAGAGTGACACTCTGTCTCAATAAATAAGAATAGTTTGAAATTAAAGTGAGTTGCTTTAACAAAATGGCCTTAAAATGGGTGTTTAATCTTCAGGTTCCTGGGCTATATAAAGCCAGTTCTGCAGACTCTCTTTCTACAACCAAGATCAAACCTCTAGGACCTGCCAGAGCCAGTGGGCTGAGCAAGAAGCCAGCAAGCATCCAGAAGAGAAAGCATCATAATGCCGAGAACAAGCCGGGATTACAGATCAAACTCAATGAGCTCTGGAAAAACTTTGGATTTAAAAAGTGAGTTGCCTTGTTTCTTATTCTGAAACAAGATAAACTGTTATTTTCTGTAATTTCCATCCCTTTCTCCCAACTCTTTCTAGTTTCGTATGAGTCAAGTTTTGTTTCTCTCACTATAAAATAATTATTTTTCTCTCTTCCCTTTAACTGATTCTTTATACTTAATTTCAATTTCTATACCTTCTTTTCATAAAAAGACGGCAAACTAAAAAAAACCAGTTTTCAGTCTGGTTTTGGGGGCTCTCTGATGTTAAGCAAATTGCTTTCCTAGGCCTTAAGTCTCTTGCCTTCCTTTTTTTATCTCTCAGGATTGTAAAGAGAAAAAAATTTTATTTTATTTTATTTTATTTTATTTTGTTTTGAGACAGAGTTTCGCTCTTGTTACCCAGACTGGAATGCAATGGTGCAATCTCCGCTCACTACAACCTCCGCCTCCCAAGTAGCTGGGATTACAGGCGTGCGCCACCATGCCCGGCTAATTTTGTATTTTTAGTAGACACAGGGTTTCTCCATGTTGGTCAGGCTGGTCTCGAACTCCCAGCCTCAGGTGATCTGCCCGCCTCGGCCTCCCAAAGTGCTGAGATTACAGGCATGAGCCACTGCACCTGGCTGAAAGTAAGATTTTTAAAGAAGGGCTAGAAGTACAGTGCTATATCATACTTCTCTAATTTATCAATCTTAAAATGGGGAGACTCATTGGATTTATATGATGAATTTGCCAGATTTGCAGTGTATGTGGCCAGCACTGCTTTAAAAGAATTCATCCTCTATATAGTTAAATTTTTGTTAACCATAATACTTCCTTCTGTTAGACCACAAAATTAGCCGCAGAGTAGCATTACCTTATAGCTATTTTCTCATTCTCAATAAAAGAAATGTGCTAAGTTTAATAAAAGATTTTTTTAACTATATGGAATGATAGGATTAAACCTTACCTAATAGAAACATTGTCATAGATGAGGTGGTATGAGTGGGAAACACTTTGTGAATAAGTAAGTGCTGGACAATCGTTTCTTATTTTCCATTGTGCAAAGTCTAGGATTAAACCGTATGACAGCAGTTTTCAAACGTTTTATTTTCAGGAATGCTTTATACTCTTAAAAATTATTAAAGGCCCCAAAACACTTTGGTTTATGTAGGTTATATTTGTCAACACTTACCCATCATAGAAATTGAAATGAACATTTAAAAATATTAATTTTAAAATAACGATAAGCCTATTACATATGAATGTAGATAGTACATTTAAAAAATAAATAGCTGTATTTTCCAAATCCCCCTAAAAGGTAAAAAAAGTGGCACGGTTTTACATTTCATTTTGCAAATCTTTACTGTCTAGTTTGCAAATCTTTACTGTCTGGCTTAATAGAACTCAGCTGGATTCTTATATCTGCTTCTACATTTGATCTGTTATGATTTGGTGTTTTGGTTGAGTATATGAAGGAAATAGACATTTGTAGTTAGAAAATATATATTTTGATAGCCCTTTTAGATGATGATAAATTTTCTTCTCTGCTGTTATGTCTAAATTCAACAACTTGTAGTTTCTTAAGGTTAGTTGTAGTGTAGAATATGAAACCATATCAACTGACTTTTTGTACTCTGTTATATTACAGTCCACTGGTGTACCTTTCTTCTGTTGCCTAGGGTGGAATGGCACAATCATGGCTCACTGTATCCTCGACCTCCTAAGCTCAAGCAGTCCTCCTGCCTCAGCCTCCTGAGTAGCTGGGACTACAGGCGTATGCCACCACCCCCAGTTAATTATTTAATTTTTTATTGCAGGTGTGAGCCACTTTGCCTGGCCTACACTGGTGCACTTTTAATGCATCCTTTACATGTAACATCATGAGTTGGTCATTTGGAAAATATTGGGTCATTGAGATGTACTTCCAAATATTGATATATTTTATTATACAATATAAGAAAAAAGTCGCAATCAATGAAGCCTTTAACATTGGAAAACCATTGTGTGGCAGATATGTTTTCCAAAATTTTAATTTTCATATGAAAGCTTGAATTTTATCATTAGCAACAAATACTGTTATTTATTTTTCTTTAAAGTAACAGACTCTCTTTGTTCATTTTATTTGTTTGTTTGTTTGTTTATTTATTTTGAGACAAAGTCTCTCTTTGTCACCCAGGCTGGAGTTCAGTGGCACAATCTCAGTTCACTGCAGCCTCCGCCTCCTGGGTTCAAGTGATTCACCCGTCTCAGCCTCCCAAGTAACTGGGATTACAGGCACCTGCCACCATGCCCTGCTAATTTTTTATTTTTTGTAGAGATCATTTCGCTGTGTTGGCCAGGCTGGTTTCGAACTCCTGACCTCAAGTGATCCACCTGCTTGAGCCTCCCAAAGTGCTAGGATTACAGACATAAGCCAGCACGCCTGGCCCCTTTTTGTTCATTTTAGAGAAGTCCTGAATGACCTTAGTGTCACATGCTTTTACTTGAGATAAACTATCATACTTCTATACACAATAGAAGTGTTTTGTTTGTGCTTTCCATTTTGCCACAGAATATTAAAAAGCATACCAAAAAATTAGCCGAGCGTGGTGGCATGTGCCTATCGTCCCAGCTTCTCAGGAGGCTGAAGTGGCAGAATTGCTTGAGCCCAGGAGGTGGAGGTTGCAGGGAGCTGAGATTGCAGCACTGCACTCCAGCCAGAGTGCAACAGAACGAGACCCTGTCTCAAAAAATTTAAAAAAAAAAATTGAAGTATACCAAAGGGTTGAGATTTAATGAAATTAGTGATTTTTACTGCTTCCATCAAGAACATTTTTGAGACTTTTCTTTAACTGCAAGTGCACGGAGGTGGAGAATACAAATAGTGCTGGTATGACTTGTATGGTGTGATGCCACCGTGTTGATTGACACCGAGTTGTCAGCAGTTTCACTCAGTTCTGCTTTAGCAACATCCATACAAGTGTCAGCACAGTGGAAAGGAGGAACAAAGTCTGAATATTGTAAGAAGAGTTTTGATCTTGGAAACCTGTTGAAAGGATCTTGGGACTCTCCAGGGGTCATGGAACATGCTTTGAAAACTGTTGCTAGAGAGAAATTAAGGGTGCAACATATTCTTAAATACCTTTGAGAAAAAAAGACTTCCTGGTGTTTAATTTTTGTTGACAGGAGATAGAATTACCTGTAATATCTTCATAACAGGATTAATTTTTATAGATAGCTTCCTTCCAGAAAAGAAAAAAGAAAAAACAACTGAGAGGAGAATAAAAGATAGGGCTTAGGCCGGGCACGGTGGCTCACGCCTGTAATCCCAGCACTTTGGGAGGCTGAGGCAGGCTGATCACTTGAGGTCAGGAGTTTGAGACTAGCCTGACCAGCATGGTGAAACCCCATCTGTAGTAAAAATACAAAAATCAGCCAGACGTGGTGGTGCAGGCCTGTAGTTCCAGCTACTCGGGCTGAAGCAAGATAATCACTTGAACCCAGGAGGCGGAGGTTGCAGTGAGCCAATATCATGCCACTGCACTCCAGCCTAGATGACAGAGCAAGACTGTCTCAAAAAAGAAAAAAAAAAAAGGTAGGGCTTCACCAGGGCTTAACCATTTGTTCCTACTTCACTTATATTGGTTCTTAACCATACTTGAGAAGGGCACTAAGGAGAAAAGAATTAAAGTATTGGAATCATTCTGCCTTAGCTAATATATCGAGTGGTGGCCCAGCACCTACACTGAATGGTGATTTTGAAAGCAAGAAGAGGCACTAAGAAGTAAGACTCCGAATGTATGGGGAGCGCTCACAGGAGAAGCTGATTGTGTTATATAATGAATTGAACGAGATTATACAGTAAACTGTCTTATCCTCTTCATATCCCTCTATTTTGTCCAGGTAGAATATTTCTTCTCTCATAATCAGTACCCTAAAAATACCAAATTTATGTTATTGTATTTTGCAGAGATTCCGAAAAGCTTCCTTCTTGTAAGAAGCCCCTGTCCCCGGTCAGAGATAACATCCAACTAACACCAGAAGCGGAAGAGGATATATTTAACAAACCTGAGTGTGTGCGTGTTCAAAGAGCGATATTCCAGTAAATGCAGACTGCTGCGATGCTTTTGCCTGCAAGAGAATCTGATCAATTTGAAGTCCCTGTTTGGGAATGAGGCACTTATCAGCCTGAAGAATTTTTTCTCATTCTGTGCCATTTTAAGAATAGAATACATTTTGTATATTAACTTTATAATTGGGTTGTGGTTTTTTTGCTCAGCTTTTTATATTTTTATAAGAAGCTAAATAGAAGAATAATTGTATCTCTGACAAGTTTTTGGAAGTTTTAATGTTAATTGGGAAAATCCCCTGGAGTTTATAAAAATCTACTCTAAATATTTCTGTAATGTTGTCAAGTAGAAAGGTAGCAAATGGAGAAACTACAGTCCTAGAGGAAATCACTGTTTCTCCAGGCTTTAAAGTTTTCCACTTGCCTTTCCCATCTGTCCTTCAGGGTTGAATTGAAAATAAAGTTGAGATGGGAGGGGTAATTGGAAGGGTTAAAGATCATTACACAAATGAGACAGTGCTCTCTTATCCCTGAAGGTTTTGGTTGGATTATAGGTTGACACTGAAGGAAAATTTTCAGCATCATATGAAAGGAAGTACTTCTTATATCATTAATATTTTTAAACTTCAAAATAGCCTCAGTTTTAATATATATTTTTTGAAGTGTGGACTAAAGCTTCCTTAACATATATTTAAAACTAGTCCGCTGAACGCTGCATAAGATACTAAATCTGCAAGGTCTGTGACACGTACTCTCTGCAAAGAAATGGGCAGATGCATGGAAAGAGAACCAGCTGCTAACTGAGGAGCTGAAGTGACAGGAATTAAAGGATTTCTGAAAGTATTTGTGATACAGAGGATAAAGGAAAGAGCCAGAGTATTTATATTTTTAAGTGAGACTCGGTAGAGGACTCTAGGAAAATGAGATCAGAGTGGAATAAAAGCTAACTAAAGCTATTACAAAATAAAAACTAAAACCCAAAAAGGCCCAATCTGAAAAAGACCTAATCTTAAGAACAAAAGCAGTTTTGAATTCTCCGTGCATGTTTCCTGTGATAAAACAAATTAGGAATGTGAATCAAACATTGTCTACAAATATTTATCCCCTCACTCACTAAAAATGCTACGTAAATGACAGAAAAGGAATAAGACAAATCCACAAGGGTTAACAGTGGAAGAAGAGACATCAGGCAAGGAAACTGATGGATGAGTAGTAAGTGATTTAACAAAGAAATGATCATTGTCAGTGGCAGAAGACTAGAAGAGGTAAAAGTCTGATAAGCTTGACAAATGGAGACATGCAGATTCCTCTAAAGCCAGAGGTGCAGAGTAAGACTGGAAATAGGATTGGTTTTGGAAATCTTTTTTTTTTTTTTTTGAGAGGGAGTCTCGTGCTGTCGCCCAGGCTGGAGTGCAGTGGCGCGATCTCGGCTCACTGCAAGCTCCGCCTCCCGGGTTCACGCCATTCTCCTGCCTCAGCCTCCTGAGTAGCTGGGACTACAGGCGCCCACCACCGCGCCCGGCTAATTTTTTGTATTTTTAGTAGAGACGGGGTTTCACTGTGGTCTCGATCTCCTGACCTTGTGATCCGCCCACCTCGGCCTCCCAAAGTGCTGGGATTACAGGCGTGAGCCACCGCGCCCGGCCGGAAATCTTTAAAAATAGTGTGGGAGAAGGGGCAGATGGCAGCAGTGCCAGTTTCCAATCTCCAAATCACCATATAATAGCAACTGGATAGCAAAATAAAAATCCATGAGCAACGTAAGTGGGTGAAGATAGCCACAAGACCACAAGCTGGCATTGGCTTCAGTTCAGGCGAAGCAGAGTGAGGAAATGGCATCTAATGACCTGAGGACAGTACAGCAGGCCAGGTTTTGAAAACAGCACTCAAGTGGGAGAGGCTTTGCCCATTTTGAAGGTGGGTGAGTCCAGGAGGCTTGTATTAAGGTCTGAAGGACTGAAGCAAACTAGCCCCTAGGAAGTATTAGAACTGATTCACTGAGTTCACCAAGGTTCTCTTCCAGGACAGCGTTCCCCACAGAAGAGAAACTGCTGCGGGGAAGCCAAATCGAAGAAGAGAAAGATGAAGAGAAGGTCCAAATACAAGTAGAATAGGGAATCATCAACCCAAATCTCTCAGCAGAATACTGGTTTTGAACACTTAAAAAGAAACTTAGAGAAGTTCCCATGAATCATGTTTCCTTCTCAAAGTTTAGGAAACAGAATTTTACTTAAAAAGAAACTAAGGAAAGTTTTTAGATGAATCTCATACAAAGTTATTTTAATGAAAAGAAAGAGAAGATTTCTGGATAATGAAGATGTATCAGGAAGATAGGTCCACAGAGCAGAGCAAAACTTGTTTGTTTAAAATGTGCTAAAAGATATTAGAAAGATATAAAATATGACAAATTTAGGATTACAAGAATCAGAAATAAGCTCAAGAAAACATTGTAAATAAAAACATCAGAGATGCAATATAAACACTATGGATAATGTCTTTTAAAAGAGGTAAAAATAAAAAGGAATAAAAAATCAATTTTTTGTTTAATTAGAAAATGACAAAGAAGACCCAACATACAGATAATGGGAATTTGAAACAACAAAACCCTATTATTTTAGAAAATGTTTTATTTAAATATATAAAACAATATTTTAAAAGTGAACTCTGGTACCTAAGCAGCAGCTAACACCAAGACATAAATAATATACTTTAAAGGAAGAAAACTTTGGCTAGGCAAAACCAGGTGAAATGTAAGATGATGATCAGACTTTCTTCACAATTATACTTTATGCCTGAAGAAAATGGAGTGATCATTTTTGAATACCCAAAGAAAAATGTGAGCTGAGGTTTTCATATCTAATAAAATTGTAAGTATAAAAGGCTGGCACAAACTTATCCAACACAGAAAAATTTGGGAAATGGGAAATGTCGTTCCCTTAAGCGGTTTATCAGGAAGTTCAGAAAATGAGCTCCAGATAACCAAAATGACTAGAGAAACAGTGACAGACTGGCGGTGAGTAGTAAACGTATGTTGCTTATACACTTAAAACTAAGAGTTAAAGCATCGTATATAAAAGCATATGCAAAAACATTTGGTTTAGCTAGTGGTAGTCTGATATTTTGGGACTGTGTGTATCCTGTGGAATAGAATAATTACTATTTATAGGATATTTGAAATCCTGTTTTCTTGAGAATCAGGGTCCTTTTTTTTTTTTTTCAAGATGGAGTCTTGCTGTGTCGCAATCTCAGCTCACTACAACCTCCGCCTCTCAGGTTCAAGTGATTCTCCTGCCTCAGTCTCCCAAGTAGCTGGGATTACAGGTGTGTGCCACCACGCCCAGCTTCATTTTTGTATTTTTAGTAGAGATGGGGTTTCAATATGTTGGCCAGACTGGTCTCAACCTTAGGTGATCCACCCACCTCAGCCTCCCAGGGTGCTGGGATGGCAGGCATAAGCCACTGCACCCAGCCTAGAACCAGGGATTTTAATGTGAGAAAAAGGAGAAAGAGAATACAGAACATGTAATTTTTTTTGGGGGGGGGGGGAAATCCCATGGCTATGAATTTGAATTGGACGTAGTGGTATAAATTCATGAATGTATATTGAATACATTTAGATACGTGTGAATACACACATTCATCAGTTTGTACCAGTATGTTCAATACAAATTCATAACTATCAGGATGTTTAGCACATCAGGTTGTGGTTTTAAAGTACCTTTTGCTTTTTTCATTAAAACGAGGATTTGGGGAAAATAGTCTGGCAGGAAATGTAAAAGATAAGCCTAGGATATCTTGTCACAACAAATAGAGGGGCTGGGTGTAGTGTGTCGTGCCTGTAATCCCAGGACTTTGGGAGGCCAAGGTGGGTGGATCACCTGAGGTCAGGAGTTGGAGACCAGCCTGGACAACATGGTGAAACGCAGTCTACTAAAAATACAAAATTAGCCGAGAGTGGTGGTGCATGCCTGTAATCCCAGCTACCTGGGAGGCTGAAGCAGGAGACTTGAAACCCGGAGGCGGAGGTTGTAGTGAGCCGAGATCGCACCATCGCACTCCAGCCTGGGCAACAAGACGAAGCCCGGTCTCAAAAATCCAAAACAAGGCCAAGCGCGGTGGCTCATGCCTGTAATCCCAGCACTTTGGGAGGCCGAGGCGGGCGGATCACGAGATCAGGAGATCGAGACCATCCTGGCTAACAAGGTGAAACCCCGTATCTACTAAAAATACAAAAAACTTAGCCGGGCGTGGTGGCGGGTGCCTGTAGTCCCAGCTACTGGGTAGGCCGAGGTAGGAGAATGGCGTGAACCCGGGAGGCGGAGCTTGCAGTGAGCCGAGATCGCGCCACTAACTCCAGCCTGGGCGAAAGAGCGAGACTCCGTCTCAAAAAAACAAAACAAAACAAAAATAGAGATTAACAATTTCCAAAAGATTCAAGAACCAGCTTAAAGGGGCACCCACTGTGCAAATGTGGGAAACTTTGGTCTTCAAAGAAGATAATTGCAATTTATTAAAACCCATCATAAACATTAAGAATAATTGGTCACCTTGTAGGATGATGGAGTATTCATTGTCTTGAAAACTTGAAGCAAAAAAACCATTTTTCCTTTCTTTCCTCTATGAACAGTACAACTGGATAACTAAATGGCAGATGAAGGAACTATCTCTTTCTAGTGTTCTAATAATTAAGAAAAGATCATATCATTTTTCATTACCCAGTGGATCAATAAATTTGGATTTTGTGCATCAATTGCTATAACATCACAAAAAGGCCAGGCCACGGTGGCTCACGCCTCTAATCCTACCACTTTGTGAGGTCAAGGTGGGAGGACTGCTTGATCTCAGGAGTTTGAGACCAGCTTGGGTAGCATACTGAGATCTCATCTCTACCAAAAAAAAAAAAAAGTTTTAATTAGCCAGGCCTCCTGGCATGTACCTGTATTCCCAGCTACTCCCATGGCTAAGATGGGAGGATCACTTAAGCCCACCAGATTGAGGCTGCAGTGAGCTGTGATTGTGCCACTGCACTCCAGCCTGGATGACATAGCAAGACCCTGTCTCAAAAAACAAGAAAAAAAAAAGACAACCAGATATTTTATGCCTGCTAATGAAAGAACTCAATATCACCTATCACCTATTTTTGCTACAGAAATTAGAAATGAGTCCGATGATGCCTCTGGGTTCAGCTGCCTGCTACACTGCAGGAGATCCAGAGGACAGTGGAACGTGTTGAACTGAAGCATGAGTGTACAACTAGCAAAATTCAGACTTGGGAGGCTCAGGTTGGGGGATCTCTTGAGCCCAGGAGGTCAAGGCTGCAGTAAGCTGTGATTGCATCACTCAACTCCAAACCGGGTAATAGAGTGAGACCCTGTCTCAAAACAAAAACGAAACAAAGCAAAAAAACTCTAGTTAAATTCTTACTCTGTTATACAGAGGCCCCGTCTTCCTTCCATGCTGTCCCAGATAAGCCAGTGCTAGCATTGTGGCTGTCCTTGGGCCCTCCCATCTATCCTTAGAATTCAGGCTACTTTTGCCCTGCAGTCTTAACCCTCTAATGTTGTTTTTTGTTTGTTTGTTTGTTTTGAGATGGAGTCTCACTCTGTCACCTGGGCTGGAGTGCAGTGACATGATCTCAGCTCACTGCAACCTCTGACTCCCGGGCTCAACCTATTCTGCTTCAGCCTCCCAAGTAGCTGGGATTACAGGCGCCTGCCACTATGTCTGGCTGATCTTTGTATTTTTAGTAGAGACAGGGTTTCACTATGTTGGCCAGGCTGCTCTTGAACTCCTTACCTCAAGTGATCTGCCCAACTCAGCCTCCCAAAGTGCTGAGATTACAGGCCACCACACCCAGACCAGCCCTCTAACGATTTAAAGGAAAGTTATTATTTTGTAGATTATCTGGTTTTTATTGTTATTAATGTGAGAATGAATCTTTTTTCCAGCTTCGTCCATCCTAGGTAGAAATAAAGTCCCAAATCTTTGTTTTTTAACTGGTCATAGAGGACGAATCGCCATCCTTTATTCATTCCTTGATCATCTCAGGCTAGAGAAGTCTAGGGATAGAGCTGTCTATAACTGGACCAGAAAAATTAAGTGGGCTGTAGCATAATCACATAGTTGAAACAGGTAAGTGAGTCATCTGTGGCTAGAGGCAAGTCCTGGTCACTTCCCTATTCTACCCCAATACTCAACTTACTGCATTCAGATGTTGCTTAATGGCTAGATATGGCTTTGAGGTTTATGCTTTTATTAAATATGTCAGTTCAATTTTACAATGGAAAATTCTGAAGATGGATGGTGGTGATGGTTGCACAATATGAATGTACTTAATGCCACTTAATCATCCACTTAAAATTGTTAAGATGATAAGAATTATGTATATTTTACCCCTATAAAAAGATTTTCAAAGGCCGGGCGTGGTGGCTCATGCCTGTAATCTCAGCACTTTGGGAAGCTGAGGTAGGCGGATCACCTGAGGTCAGAAGTTCGAGACCAGCCTGGCCAACATGGTGAAACTCCATTGTGTTTTATTTATTGATTGATTGATTTAAGACGGAGTCTTGCTCTGTCACCAAGCTGGAATGCAGTGGCGTGATCTCGGCTCACTGCAATCTCCACCTCCGGGGTTCAAGCAATTTCCCTTGCCTCAGCCTCCCGAGTAGCTGGGACTACAGGAGCGCGCCATCACGCCCAGCTAATTTTTTGTATTTTAGTAGAGACAGCGTTTCACCATGTTGGTGAGGATGGTCTCGATCTCCTGACCTCGTGATCCGTCCGCCTCGGCCTCCCAAGTGCTGGGATTGCAGGTGTGAGCCACCACCGCGCCCGGCCACAGTGGGTTTTCTTTAACACTCACTGGCTCATGGTTTAGGGGAGGCAGAATAGCTGAAAGAACTCCAGCTAGGGATCAGAAGACTTGGTCTGTAATTGTGACTTGCCTAACACTCTAAGTGACTTTTAGAAAGCCACTAAACCTTTACTGTCTTTTTTCTCACAGGATAATCATGAGAGATTGATCTCTAACTCTGAAATTGGCACTCCAGAGTTCTGTGAATGAAAACACAGTAAATAAACTCCACAAGAGGGCAGCTCCTCCGCACCTGAATGGCTTCAGAGCCCTTCCAGGCACGTTTGAGGTCATTATAAAACCACTTTTTATACACTGTTTTATTTTTATTTATTTTAATTATACGAGAAGCACACAAATAAATTCCCACATAAAAAGTCCAACATTAGAGATCAATTTCAAGTCTCTTTTGAATAGTCCCCCTAATTCTAGTTTCCTCCCCTGTTACCAGGTTGTTTTCTGAGACTTTTTGAAAAACACAACTTCTGCAACTAATTTTTTCAATCTGCATATAATTTGAACATCATTAACGTCTATGTCTGCATAAGAAATACATAGATATTAATATACTTCTCTTTACTCTCCTTAAAATGCTTGTGTCGTAATTTACTTCTTTTTTTTTTTTTTTTTTTTTTTTAGACGGAGTCTGGCTCTGTCGCCCAGGCTGGAGTGCAGTGGCCAGATCTCAGCTCACGGCAAGCTCCGCCTCCCGGGTTTACGCCATTCTCCTGCCTCAGCCTCCCGAGTAGCTGGGACTACAGGCGCCCGCCTCGTCGCCCGGCTAGTTTTTTGTATTTTTTAGTACAGACGGGGTTTCACCATATCAGCCAGGATGGTCTCGATCTCCTGACCTTGTGATCCGCCCGTCTCGGCCTCCCAAAGTGCTGGGATTACAGGCGTGAGCCACCGCGCCCGGCCAATTTACTTGTTTCTTAATGACATTTAGATTACCTTTTTTCAGTATTCAAACAATGCTGCATTGAATATTTCAGTACTGTACTTTGAAAAAAGTGAAGAGCCTCACAAGACTTCATGGTAATTAATATTTTATTTAATTAATTAATTAGTTTTTAATTTTACTAATTTTTGAGACTCCACCCAGGCTGGAGAGCAGCGGCGTGATTTCAGCTCACTGCAACCTCTGCCTCCCAGGTTCAAGCGATTCTCTTGCCTAAGCCTCCTGAGTAGCTAGGAGTACAGATGCATGCCACCACAACTGGCTAATTTTTTGTATTTTTAGTAGAGAAGGAGTTTTGCTATGTTGACCAGGCTGGTCTGGGACTCCTGACCTCAAGTCATCCACCCACCTCGGCCTCCCAAAGTGCTGGGATTACAAGCATGACCCATTGTGCCCAGCGGTAATTAAGATTTTAAAGCTAATTTATTAAGCCAAAGGAGGAATGTTTTAATAATTTTACTAGCCAGAAAAAAAATATATAAAGTCAATTCATAGAAAGAGGGGAAGATGCTTGGCAGTTTTCCTTGGTAGCATTAGGTTACTCCATTCCATGATGTAAATCATTCTGGGATACCATTTCCTGCTACGGCATTTTACCAGGTATGCTTTTGACTTAGATCAAATTAGATACAAGTAGCAAATGGCTCAGCTAATGCAGATAACAGAAACAAGAAAAGAATGATCCAGTGTTGCCACCCAGGAAGGGTAGATGCTGTGTTCTGGTTACCTTTTTTTTTTTTTTTGAGACGGAGTCTCGCTGTTGTTGCCCGGGCTGCTGGAGTGCAGTGGCGCCATCTCAGCTCACTGCAACCTCCACCTTCTGGGTTCAAGCGATTCTCCTGCCTCAGCTTCCCAAGTAGCTGGAATTACAGGCGCCTGCCACCATGCCTGGCTAATTTTGTATTTTTAGTAGAGACAGGGTTTCTCCATGTTGGTCAGGCTGGTCTCAAACTCCCAACCTCGGGTGATCTGCCCGCCTCAACCTCCCAAAGTACTGGGATTACAGGCATGAGCCACCACGCCCGGCCTCCTGGTTACTTCTGTGTACCCCACAGTGGAAACGAAATGTTGGCAGGTAATGAGCCAGAGCAATTCAGATTTCATGTGTAGAAGAAAAGTTCAACATAAAAATGTCTGACAATGTTAATGTAAAATATGGTCAGCCTTCCACGTTCTTATTATGCAAAATAAAACTTTCATCTATTGTGGACGGCAAGCCACCCAGGTGCCGAGGCAAGAGACCGAGGGCACGAGCTGTTTCAGTGTAATAAAATATATAAAATAACAAGCGTTATACTAGATATAGATCATAGATATGACTATATATGAACATCATTAATCATTAGTTTGTAGCAGTTACTCTTTATTCCAATATTATAATAATCCACACTCTACAATCATAACTTAGGAAAACCCAGGCCACACAGAGACAGGAACTGAGGGGACATAGTGAGAAGTGACCAGAAGACAAGAGTGTGAGCCATCTGTTATGCCCAGACAGGGCCACCAGAGGGCTCCTTAGTCTAGCGGTAACGCCAGAGTCTGGGAAGACGCCCGTTGCCAAGCGGACCGCGGTCTAACCGTAGCCTCAGTGCCAAGGAAAAACACCCGCTACTTAGCAGACCTGGAAAGGGAGTCCCCCTTTCCCCGGGGGAGTTTTAGAGAAGACCCTACTCCTCCACCTCTTGTGGAAGGCCTGACATCAGTCAAGGCCGCCCGCAGTTATCCGGAGACCTAACTGTCTCCCTGTGATGCTGTGCTTCAGTGGTCACACTCCTAGTCCACCTTCATGTTCCGTCCTGTACACCTGGCTCTGCCTTTTAGATAGCAGTAGCAAAATTAGCGAGAGTACTAAAAGTCTCTGATATGCAGAAATAATGGCGTAAGCTGTCTCTCTCTCTCTCCCTCCCCCCGCCTCGGCTGCCAAACAGGGAAGGGACCCCCGTCCAGTGGACACATGACTCAGGTGACATTACTTATCATTGGAGATGACTCACACTCCTTACCCTGCCCCCTTGTCTTGTATCCAATCAATAGCAGCACAGCCAGGCATTCGGGGCCACTACCGGTCTCCGCGTCTTGGTGGTCGTGGTCCCCCGGGCCCAGCTGTCTTTTCTTTTATCTCTTTGTCTTGCGTCTTTATTTCTACAATCTCTTGTCTCCGCACACGGGGAGAAAAATCCACCGACCCTGTGGGGCTGGTCCCTACAATCAATAACAAATGTTCCTGAAGAACATTTGGATTTTTTCAGAATCCAAATGTTGAATGTCCCATTCAAGCTGTCAGGTTCCAAATCCTGTGTTTCCTGAAGAGACAGGTCTGGGATCCAGCTGCAAAAATTCCCAAGATGCCAACCTTCAGGTCATGGTGCCTGACTGGTGCTGTATTCTCCTTCCAGCCTTGAAGATTCTGAAAGTGGAGGTTTCTTAAGCAGATACAGAGCTAATGGCCAGGTTTCTTGGGGGTACATTACAATAAATGCAAGAGGTGCAGAAAGCAAGAAATTGCTCAGGATCTTAGAAAAATGGGCTTGGAACTCCATTTGTGTCTGCTGCCTTCTGCAACTCAGATTCCAAATTGTTTTCCAGACTTGTGTTAGAGTTATTGGTGACAGAAAATCTTTTTTCATCCCCATGGATAAGACACAAACACCTGCAAAGCTGACTCATGAAAGGAGACAAGGCACCACTATGATAGTGGATTGCGGGAGCTGTGAGGTAGGACCTTACATTTTTTAGTTTTTTTGAGTCTCTCTCTGCTGCCGAGGCTAAAGTGTAGTGGAGCGATCTCGAAAGATTTTCCAGGACACGTTTTGGACTTCAGCATTTAGCCACGCCGGCCAAGCCTGGTGCGGAAATTCATGAAACAACTTAAGTCACTGCCCTGGCTCACTCCGCTGTGCCTAGGCAGAGTCAGGGAAGACACTCTTCATGGTGGAGTGGTCTGGAATATAGAAGCCTACTAAGAAATCCTTCTGACTGCAGAGGCCAAGTTCTCTCCATTCCCTGGGAGCTCAAGGACTCGGAGTTGGCTCAGAAACCATTGCCCCAGCTTCCTAGGCAGGAGGAAATGCAAAATTAAACAAAAAAATGAGTTGTTGTTTTTTTAAATAGGTAAAAATCAGGAAACTACTATTTTTCCTTCTGTCCCTCAGCAGACTTGGAAATGTTTGGCCATTTTCCTCTCCATCATCCTCATTTGACTGAAGACTCTTCAGATGTCAAATAACTCAGCATGGAATGGTCCCAGAGCAGTCCCCACAGCAGTGAGACCCCTAAAGATCATGGGCCATCTAGTAACAATAGAACAGATGCTAATGGTCCTGTTTATTTGATTTGTTTCTTCATTTGCTTAGAGACAGGGCCTTGCTCTATTGCCCAGGCTGGAGTGCAATGGCAAGATGGTGGCTCGCTACAACCTCAACCTCCTGGACTCAAGCGACCCTCCTGCCTCAGCCTCCTGAGTAGCTGGGACTACAGTGCATGCCACCACGCCAGCTAATTTAAAAAAATTTTTTTTTGTATTGATGGAATCTCACTATACAAGCTAGTCTCAGTCTCCTGGCCTCAAACAATCCTCCTGCTTCAGCCTCCGAAAGTGCTGGGATTACAGGTGCGAGCCAATGTGCCTAGCCTGATCCTGTTTATTCTCAGGAAAAGGATGGGTGTGAATCATGGAAGGACCACTGTGCTCCTGGATCTGGGGCAAGGAAGTTGTCAGCGTCAAGAGCAGCATCTTTTTCTAGACAGGAAAGCTAAGTCCTAAAACCATCCTGCGTAAAAGAAGTGCACTAGGATAGAATATCCTGGTCTGGGAACAAAGAACTGGGTCAGTCTAAGCATCTGTTTGGTCCTAGGCAAGTAAGTTCATTTCTATGGACCTCAGTTTCATCATCTATTAAACACCAAATCTTAGTTATGATAATGGTCCTACCCACATTCCTGAAACTGCAGAAGTATGACAGAATATGCTGGAAAACTGCAGAGTGCAATGATACTTTGATAACGTACCAGGATTTTAACGCTAGTTTCACCTCTTTTTATCTGGGCAAATTACTCAACCTTTCTATTGCTCACTATGAAAAATGGCAACACATTTCAGGGTAAGGCGACCCAATCTTCTATCTGCTTTATAACTGTGGTATTCAAATGTCCTCACTTGAGAATCACTTGAACCCGTGAGGCGAAGGTTGCAGTGAGCCGAGATCGCGCCACTGCACTGCAGCCCGGGTGACAGAGCGAGACCCCATCTCAAAAAAAAGTCCTCACTTGAGACTAATTCTGTCAGAGCTCCTGAGCTAAGGCCTATGAGACCATATTATAGTGCAGACTAGTATTACAGTGCTCCATTGCAAACCTTAATTTCTTTGGCAAAGATAAATTCTTTACTAATAGTGAGCAAAGTGACTTTCTCTGACCAATATACAGATGGTCATTTCATTTCCAACCTCAGAACTGACCTCCTGCTGCCCACGGAGGGGGAGTGGGAAGAGGGGAGGGAAAGAAGGGGCCTGATGTCACTCAGCCCTACAGAGGGGCCTCTTCAGGCTCCTACAGGCTGTTTGGAAGCTGCTGGAAGAATGAGTTAGGTCCTGGTTGCAGGACTTTTTTTTTTTTTCTTTTTTAAGTCAGACACAGACACAGCTGTTAAGTAAAACGCTGCCTCCACTGAAAATCCCAAGCCTCAGATCTTTCAAGCAGAGGGAGAATTTAGTAAACTTCTAGAGGTACCTTTCTGGCTGACCAGGGGGAAAAAAGAAGAGAAGCTACGGCTCGCTTAGCCGTTTGCTTATTCTTTTATACTTGAAATAGTCACAGCAACCAGACAAGAGGAAATTGCTGGAATCTGGGCGAAGTTCCCAAACAAGGTCCCAGTGAGACACCGTTGTACTTCTGTTAGGGGGACCTCTGATCCTATTCTTTGAAAAAACAAAAAGCGCCCAATGGTCTTCTCTTTGTTCCAGGTTCCTAAGACACATAGAACTCTGAGTCACATTCTTAGGCACTTGTATCAGAAGAAATTTATGCCGAAATTCTTGACAGGTGATAGTGGAGCGCTACCCCTAGAGAGACGTTCCTGCCACTGCTGGACAAAAACTAAGTTCCTGGTCCCACGGGAGGTGACCGTGGTTTAGTCCCTCAGCACCATTCGACAGGTGACACAGTGTACGTGTGCATGTGCTGTGAGCACCTGGGCCTTTTGGAAGGACGGGATCTGGCAGAGAAGGAATGAGAAGAATTTATGTTTTACTTTTCCCTTCACTTGTGCCTTTAAAGAGGATGATCTCATAAATCACCTATTTTAAACAAGCGGTAAGTATCTCACTAGCAAGCCTAAAGCAAATGAACTCACACCTCTAATCCCAGCACTTTGGGAGGCCAAGGCGGGCGGGCCTTTTAGCACAGGAGTTCAAGACCAGCCTGGGGAACGTTGTGAAACCCTGTCTCTACAAAAAATAACAAAAATTAGCCAAGTGTGGTGGCATGCGCCTGTAGTACAGCTACTTGGGAGGCCGAGGTGGGAGGGTCACTTGAGCCCAAGAGGTGGAGGCTGCAGTGAGTTTTGATCATGCCACTGCATTCCAGCCTGGGCAGCAGGGCGAGACTCTATCTCAAAAAAAAAAAAAAAAAGAAAGTGAGAGCTCCCAATGTTGCTGTAACAGCAGGTTCTCTGTGTTATTCTAACGTTTTACTGGCACTGTATTTCAATTATTAAATTTCTCTAATAAGTTTCCAAAATAACCTTTGGAAACTAGTCCAGATAACTTTGTTTCCAGGTATTTGTGAAGCCCACTGACAGCATTTTGCCCCTGAGTGGTTCTTTCCCCCTGATGTCAGGGAGGAAATTTTCAGGAGGAAACGCTCAGTCCACCTGCGAGAATCATCGAGCGGAGGAACCAGGCCTTTCCCTCACCCAGCTTCCACCTACACAGGACAACACAAGGCAGGCCAGATGCTGATAACTGACAGATAAAGCTGAAGGGATTGAAGTTGTCACCTGCCAGCTGAACTCAATAAAAATGATATGCAACTCAAAATAGCTGATAGGGGCTCAGTAAATAAACTTGGCTCATCTGGGCGCGGTGGCTTACACCTGTAATCCCAGCACTTTGGGAAGCTGAGGCGGGCAGATCACTTGAGGTCAGGAGTTAAAGACCAGCCTGGCCAACATGGCAAAACCCCATCTCTATTAAAAATATAAAAATTAGCTGGGCATGTTGGCACGCACCTGTAGTCCCAGCTACTCAGAGGCTGAGGCAGGAGAATCACCTGAACCTGGGAGGTGGAGGTTGCAGTAAGCAAAGATCATGCCACTACACTCCAGCCGGGGTCACAGAGTGAGACTCCATCTCAAAATAATAACAATAGTAATAATAATAATAATAATAATAATAAACTTGGCTGGTCAGTCTCCCTGAACTACATACACCCTCTCGAAGGTTTTGGCTGATGCAGACAGCTTCTTCAGAACATCTATTACAGTATTTTAATGAACTCTTACAGAACACTGCATTCTCAGAACTGCTAAGGTTAATGGAGTGGAGACTAAGGACAACTAAAGGAAAACCAAAGTCAGGCTTAGATCCCAATTCCTGTCAGACTTCAGATGCTGTGGGGGCTTGAGTGACTTCACCGAAAAGTGAGTCTTCATTTGTTTATTTATTTATTCGTTCGTTTGTTTGATACGGAGTCTTGCTCTGTTGCCCAGGCTGGAGTGTAGTGGTGCAATCTCGGCTCACTGCAAGCTCTGCCTCTCGGGTTCATGACATTCTCCTGCCTCGAGTAGCTGGGACTACAGGTACCCGCCACCATGCCTGGCTAATTTTTTGTATTGTTAGTAGAGACAGGGTTTCACTGTGTTAGCCAGGATGGTCTCCATCTCCTGACCTCGTGATCCACCTGCCTCAGCCTCCCAAAGTGCTGGGATTACAGGCGTGAGCCACCACACCTGGCCCCGAAAAGTGAGCCTTAATACAACTTCCCCCTTTGTTCCTAATAGGTGCACCCCAAACTCCATGCACTCCCCATTCTTCAGCCCAGTATGATGAATTTCTACATTAATTCATTTAGAAATAGTTAATAATCTCTAATTAGCAATAATTAGAAAGCATTAAGAAGCATCCATTATGTATCAGCCACTGTGCTGGGCTATGTGCATAAATATCCACCAAACCGCAGAGTTTTTACTCTTGGGGACTCACCAACCTTTAATAAATGAGAGTCTGGGCCGGGCGCGGTGGCTCACGCCTGTAATCCCAGCACTTTGGGAGGCTGAGGTGCGTGGATCACAAGGTCAGGAGATCAAGACCATCCTGGCTAACACAGTGAAACCCCGTCTCTACTAAAAATACAAAAAATTAGCCGGGCATGGTGGCAGGCACCTGTAGTCCCAGCTACTCAGGAGGCTGAGGCAGGAGAATGGCATGAACCCGTGAGGCAGAGCTTGCAGTGAACCAAGATCGCGCCACTGCACTCCAGCCTGGATGACAAAGCGAGACTCCGTCTCAAAAAAAAAAAAAAAAATTAGAGCCTGGTAGAGGAAGAAAGGAAATAAAGGTGCAGTTTCTGGACATAGGAGCCGACTGCAACAGCCGGTCTTCAGCTGCCCCCTTTCCCGTGCAGGACCAGCAAGGGCTCACCACAGAGCATAACCATGGTCAGGGCTCCATCCTGGATTAGCCAGTGTTCATTAACCAGGTTCTGAAATTATTTTTCCTCCACGCATCACAGAACTTAACCCCTTCAGTCCTAGTAGCTGGCACAGGGAGTGCGCTGGATGTACCCTCACCCACACAGACAGTGTGTGGAGGATTGGTTGTTTAGGTTGAGGATGCTTAAAGAGAGGATTAGCCATTCCCAACAGGCTTCACCTGCTATGCTAATGAAATGACTCAGAGTCCCTACGAAGTCCAGCCAAATGTGGCTACTCCTCTGTATCTTGAATCCAAGGGGAAGGATTTTAGACTTCTGCTCAGTAATTCTCCTTCCCAGTTGTCACCTCAAGGTGCTTAAGTGATATGTCAGAACATGTGACATAATGCATTTTCTTCATCCCATATAGGAAATTCTTAACTTTAAACTCATGGTGAACCGAGATGTACTTGCTTAGTGTTTTTGAGCTGTATTATTTCTAGCTAATGATGGGAGGGCCTTCCATGTTGAGCTTGACTGAGAATACTGGGGCATTTCAAATATCCAGGAAAGTGTATATAGTTACCATCACACTGGGGATTAAATAAAAAGAACAAAAGAATGAAAGAATGAAAAGAAAGAAGAGGAAGAAGAAGAAGGAGAAGAAGGAGAAGGAGGAGGAGGAGGGAAGAAGGAAGGAAGAAGGAAGGAAGGAAGGAAGGAAGGAGAAAGAAGGAAAAGGAAAGAGGAGAAAAAGAAAGAGAGAAAGAGAAGAAGGAAAAAGAAAGAAAGGAAAGAAAGAGAAAGAGGAAGGAAGGAAGGAAGGAAGGAAGGAAGGAAGGAAGGAAGGAAGGAAGGAAGGAAGGAAGGAAGGAAGGAAGGAAGGAAGGAAGGAAGGAAAGAAGCCAGGCGTGGTGGCTCAAGCCTGTAATCCCAGCACTTTGGGAGGCCGAGACAGGCGGATCACGAGGTCAGGAGATCGAGACCATCCTGGCTAACACGGTAAAACCCCGTCTCTACTAAAAAAATACAAAAAACTAGCCAGGCACGGTGGCGGCGCCTGTAGTCCCAGCTACTCGGGAGGCTGAGGCAGGAGAATGGCATGAACCCGGGAGGCGGAGCTTGCAGTGAGCTGAGATCGCGCCACTGCACTCCAGCCTGGGAGACACAGCGAGACTCCGTCTCAAAAAAAAAAAGAAAGAAAGGAAAGCAAGCAAAAAAGGAAGCTTCTAATAAACCCAGGGCTACTGCAGACAGGTAGAATACCACTTAGGTTTGTTGATGTCTTTTATCTTTATTAGTAGTAGTATTATTTTAGTTAGGATAAAATACACCTAACACGAAGTTGACCATCTTAACCACTGTTAGATGTGCAGTTCAGTGGCATTAAGTACATCTACATTGTTGTGCTACTATCACCATCATTCAACTTCACAACTTTTCCATCTTCCCACACTGAAACTCGGTACTCATTAAATAATAATTCCCCATTTCCTTATCCCTTCAGTCCCTAGAAACCACTGTTCTGGCCGGATGCAGTGGCTCACACCTGTAATCCCAGAACTCTGGGAGATCGAGGCAGGTAGATCACCTGAGGTCAGGAGTTCGAGATCAACCTGGCCAATATGGTGAAACCCCGTCTCTACTAAAAGTACCAAAAATTAGCTGGGTGTGGTGGCGCACGCCTGTAATCCCACCAAGTCAGGAGACTGAGGCAGGAGAATTGCTTGAACCAGGGAGGCAGGGGTTGCAGTGAGCCGAGATTATGCCACTGCACTCCAGCCTGGGCAACAAGAGCAACACTCCATCAAAAAAAAGAAGGAAGGAAGGAAAGAAAGAGAGAGAGAGAGAGAGAGGGAGGGAAGGAGGGAGGGAGGGAGGGAGGGAGGAAGGAAGGAAAGAAAGAGAAACCACTGTTCTATTTCTGTCTGTATGACTTTGACTAAGTGCCTCATGTGAGTGGCATCATACAGTATTTGTCCTCTTGTGACTGCCTTATTTCACGTCTCATAGTGTCCTCAAGGTTGGTCCGTGTTTTAGCATGTGTCAGAATATCCTTTCTTCTGGAGGCTGAATAATATTCCATTGTGTGTGTCCACCACATTTTGTTTCTCCATTCGTCATTGATGGACACTCGGGTTGCTTCTACCATATCCTTTAACTTCTGTGCCTTGGTTTCTTTACCTGGAAATGGAGAATCAAGTGGGATAAGGGCTGAGGTTTTGTATAAACACTTAAGCAGTGACCAGATTTAAATGACTGTTTCTGCAGGGTAGGCAGGCAGATAGATATAAATGAGACTTTGAAAGACCACTAGCAAATCCGGGTGCGGTGGCTCACGCCTGGAATCCCAGCACTTTGGGAGGCTGAGGTGGGCAGATCATGAGGTCAGGAGTTCGAGACCAGCCTAGTCAATATGGTGAAACCCTGTCTCTAAAAATACAAAAATTAGTTGGGCGTGATGGTCCACACCTGTCATCCCCCCTATTCGGGAGGCTGAGGCAGGAGAATCGCTTGAATGCAGGAGGCAGAGTTTGCAGTGAGCCAAGATCGTACTGCTGCATTCCAGCCTGGACGACAGAGCAAGACTCTGTCTCAAAAGAAGAAAGAAAAAACAGAAAGAGCACTGGCAAGGACGCAGCGGCAGGAGGGCCTCCTGCGCTTCTGCAGCCGTGCTTTTCATAGTGCGATCTACTGCTTCGCAGTCACGCATGTTCCCGAGCTGCTTCCCAGATCTGCCAAGTCAAAACCCCTGCAGCATGGTGCTCAGGAATCTGCACTTTCTTTCTTTTTTTTTTGAGACGGAGTCTCGCTCTGTCGCCCAGGCTGGAGTGCAGTGGCCGGATCTCGGTTCACTGCGAGCTCCACCTCCCGGGTTCACGCCATTCTCCTGCCTCAGCCTCCTGGGTAGCTGGGACTACAGGTGCCCGCCACCTCGCCCGGCTATATTTTTGTATCTTTTAGTAGAGATGGGGTTTCACCCTGTTAGCCAGGATGGTCTTGATCTCCTGACCTTGTGATCTGCCCGCCTCGGCCTCCCAAAGTGCTGGAATTACAGGCTTGAGCCACCGCGCCCGGCCAGGAATCTGCACTTTCAATACTTCATCTTCTAGGGAATTCTAATATGCTGGAGTCTGAGGACCACTGCCTTTAGTTTGGGAGATAAGGCCTCTCATACGGTGGAAAAACACTGGCCAGACAGAGGTAAGTGGAAAAAAAAAAGCCTTTGTCTCTGCCCCACCTCGCCACCCTCCGCCTCCCGGTTCTCCTGCCTCAGCCTCCCTAGTAGCTGAGACTACAGGTGCATGCCACCGTGCCCAGCTAATTTTTGTATTTTTAGTACAGACTGGATTTTACCATGTTGGCCAGGATGGCCTCTATCTCTTGACCTCGTGATCTGCCCTCCTCGACCTCCCAAAGTGCTGGGATTATAGGCGTGAGCCACTGCACCCAGCCCAATAGATTGAATTTCATAACAAACAGAAGTTATTTGCTTAGCATTTTTGTGTTGTCATGTTTCCTCGTCCTGTTTGTGTTCTCCTATTTCATCCATGGAATGGCCTCACCCTTTTGACCCAAATGGGAAGCTTATAGTTAAATCTCAGGGAAGAAGGAGGGAGCAATTCAGTCTTCTTGAGTGTCACGAGGCTGCAGATCCCTGGGCTGTCTGGCAGGTCACCCCCTCACCACCCTCCTGCCCATCCCAGGAGCCGCATGGTCCTGAGAGCCACGGAAGCCTTTTACTTGCTGGTGAACAACAAGAGCCTGGTCAGCACGAGCGTAACCATGGCAGAGATCTACAGAGACTACAAGGATGAGGATGGCTTCGTGTACATGACCGACGCCTCCCAGGAGACGTTTGGCTGCCTGGAGTCAGCAGCCACCAGGGATGGGAGCAGCCTTGAGGACAGACCCTGCAGTCCTCTCTAGCCCATGTCGGGAAGGATGTGTGCTCTGACAGACATGTCAGACACTGGCAGAAGGGATGGCTCTGCAGTGCTGGCTTTTAAAGGGGCGCAGGGTGGTAAGGATGGCCTAGAGAGGCAGCCGCAGGTAAGGACACTGAAGCTATTTCTGCTTGGTTTCTCTTTTTATGCTCTTTCTTGACAAGACAGGTTTTGATTGCTCTTGGAAATTTTTTAAGTACTAACTTTTTTTTGAGCAAGAAATGGTTAGTTAACCTGCGTGATGGTTTCGTGTGATGAACTGGAGATCTATTTTACTGTCTTCTGTGGTAGATGTGGGCAGGTCCTTGAGGAGTTTGATTTCACCCCCTGCGTGTGGGCAGGAGTCCTGGATATGGCTCTCATCCTCCGGTAGGCTAGAAAAGCTACTTATAAGGTGGTTTCAGGGCTGCATTCCAAGGGGGCAAAGTGGAGGGTACAAGTTATCTTGTGACCTTGGCTCTGGACGTGCCCGATACCTTTTTTTTTTTTTTTTTTTTTTTTTTGAGATGGAGTCTCACTCTGTTGCCCAGGCTGGAGTGCAGTGATATGATCTCCACTCACTGCAACCTCCACCTCCTGAGTTCAAGCAATTCTCCTGCCTTAGCCTCCCAAATAGCTGGGACTACAGGCACCCACCACCACACCCAATTTTTTTATATTTTTAATGGAGATGCAGTTTCACCATGTTGGCCAGGCTGGTCTCAAACTCCTGAATTCAAGTGATCCACCTGCCTCAGCTTCCCAAAGTGCTGGGATTACAGGCGTGAGCCACCGCGCCCAGCCGGCTATCATTCCTACTACATT
Organism: Papio anubis; assembly: GCF_008728515.1. Taxonomy (NCBI): domain Eukaryota; kingdom Metazoa; phylum Chordata; class Mammalia; order Primates; family Cercopithecidae; genus Papio; species Papio anubis. The sequence goes on from NC_044976.1 coordinate 211,386,313, forward strand.
CTTTGGTCAAGCCCAGATTCAAGGGGTAGGCAAATAGACATCACCTTTTCAAAGAAAAAGCTTCAAAGACTTCGTGGCCCTATTTCATCTAGCTCATCTTCTAGTAAACACACCTAGCTATTCCTCCACCAGCCACAACCTACACTTCCTGTGGTCTAGCTCCACCTGTAAATGCATAACTCCCACGTTCCACCTTCCTTTCCCTGCCTTCTCCCAACCCTCTGCCTCCCTCAGCCAAGGTTGGGGGTGTGGGCAGCCCTGGCCTCCCACCTTCACTCTGCTTCCGGCTGCACTCGGGAGAATGCCCTGTGACTCTCCACCCTCACTGTGTTCCCTGACTCTAGGCAGAACTTATTCTGTTCCTATGAGGTGTACAGCGGTTTAGTCCTTACCCTGTGACCCACCTCAACATCCTCAGAGACCAGACCTCGGAAGGTTTCTGCTTTGGAGTAAGTGTGCGCCCGATATAGTACTTACCTACACACACACACACACACACACACAGTTCATACCTGTACACACGTCAGTGTTATGTAGAAAGTGGCATACCATAGATGCATAGTAAAATACACATTTCCAAACTTTATTTCATTCATTAAACAGGTTTGGGCTGGGTACGGTGGCTCATGCCTGTAATCCCAGCACTTTGGGAGGTCGAGGCGGGCGGATCACCTGAGGTCAGGAGTTTGAGACCAGTCTGTCCAGCGTGGTGAAACTCCGTCTCTACTAAAAATACAAAAATTAGCCAGGCGTGGTGGCACATGCCTGTAATCCCATCTGCTTGAGAGGCTGAGGCAGGAGAATTGCTTGAGCCCGGGAGGTGGAGGTGGAGGCTACGGTGAGCCAAGATCGCACCACTGCCCTCCAGCCTGACCAACAGAGTGAGACTTTGTCTCAAAAAAAAAAAAAAGCAGGTTTCTATTGTATGCTCACAATAGGTCAGCACGATGTGATAAGGGCATACAGTACTCTAGATAGCACTTAAGGCATCTAACTCAGATTTGAAGTCCAGGAATAACTCCTGAAGGTAGTGACGTCTAAGCAAATATATGGTGAGAAATAATTAGCCAGACCAAGAAGACAAGGAAGAATATTCTAGGCACAGCAAACAGGATGGATTGTTCGAAAAGCTATAATAGTTTCGGTGTGGCTGGAGCTTTGAGAAGCGAAACAGATAAGGAGCAGTGACATATGAGGTCAGAGGGGCGTAAGGACCTTGAGGGACAGTTAGGAAGAGTGGACTTTATCCTGAGAAGAATGGAAGGGACAGTAAATGCTTCTTTCTGACGCATATATTGTTAAGGCAAACTAAATATGACCTGAGAAGGACTTCGTACTTTTATATTTGAGTCCTTGTGGATGAACTCTAACCTAGCTTAATAGGCAGACAAGATTAAAAACCTAACCTAGGGCCAGGGTCAGTGGCTCACAGCTGTAATCCCCACACTTTGGGAGGCCACGGTGGGTGGATCACTTGAGGTCATGGGTTCAAGACCAGCTTGACCAACACGGTGAAAACCCGTCTCTACTAAAAAAATGAAAAATTAGCCAGGTGTAGTGGCACACACCTGTAATCCCAGCTACTTGGGAGACTGAGGCAGGAGAATTGCTTGAACCCAGGAGGCGGAGGTTGCAGTGAGCCAAGATTGCACCATTTTACTCCAGCCTGGGCAACAAGAGCAAAATTCCGACTCAAAAAAAAAAGAAAGAAAGAAAAAAAAGAAAACCTAACTTAAGAGTATGTGCCTGAAACAATAGCTGAGTCTCGGCCAATCCCAGCAGCCATACTTCAGCCAGTTATAGACTGCTGAGGGTTCAAACTGTGTCCAAATACGGCAAACACTGAGCTGTAACCCAATCCAGCTCTTTCTATACCTCACTTCCTATTTCTGTACATCATTTCCCTTGTTTTATCTGTAAATCTTCTTCCACCGCGCGGCTGCATTGGAGTCTCTGAATCTGCTCTGATTCTGGGGGCTGCCCAATTTGTGAATTGTTCATTGCTCAATTAAACTCCTTTGAAGTTAACTTGGCTGAAGTTTTTATTTTAATAATATATATTTGCAGTTGGCTGGGCACGGTGGCTCATGCCTGTAATCCCAATCCTTTGGGAGGACAAGGCGGGTGGATCACTTGAGGTCAGGAGTTTGAGACCAGTCAGGGCAACATGGTGAAACCCCGTCTCTACTAAAAATACAAAAGTAGCCAGGCATGGTGGCAGGTGCCTGTAATCCCAGCTACTTGGGAGGCTGAGGCAGGAGAATCATTTGAATCTGAGAGGCGGAAGTTGCAGTGAACGAGGTTGTGCCATTGCACTCCAGCCTGGGCGACAAGAGCAAAACTCTGTCCCCCCACCCCACACACAAAAAAAAAAACAAACCCTATGGTCTCATCTCCATTTTAGAAAGATCACTCTGCCTGAGACAGCCATTGGAAGTTTTTTATTTCCTTTTTAGAAAGGCCACTGTCTGCACACGACTGAAGATGTTATATGAAAATATGGAAACAGGTCACTGGAAGGTCTTAAGGAAGAGAGTGATAAAATGAGATTTGCATTCTAGAGCTTTGATGTTCTAGAAGAAGCTTAAGAGAGCATAAAAAGATTAGGAGCTGAGGAGCTGGAGGAGCTTTGGAATGGAGATAAGCCTTCAAGCCTCAGGAGCTCTGTGTCCTCCATGGGATTCATTGGGGGCAGTACTTCAGCCAGTCCCCAAAACTGGACAAGTTCATGGAGACGCTGGACTCTGGCACTACCTGGAGCCCGGCAGTTCCATTGTGCCCCACAGCTCAGGTGAAGCCTAGGAGGAAGGCAAAATGCTGATTGGCTACAGGAAGAGATCCCTGTGGCTCCTCCCCCAAATGTGGGATACTGGCTACAGAATGTCCCAATAGTTCAGGCCGGGTGCGGTGGCTCACACCTGTAATCTCAGCACTTTGGGAGGCCCAGGCGGGTGGATCACTTGGGGTCAGGAGTTCAAGACTAGCCTGGTCAACATGATGAAACCTCATCTCTACTAAAAATACAAAAATTAGTCAGGTGTGGTGGCGCACACCTATAATCCCAGCTACTCCAGAAGCTGAGGCAGGAGAATCTGTTGAACCCAGGAGGTGGAGGTTGCAGTGAGCTGAGATCGCACCACTGCACTCCAGCTTAGTGGCAGAACAAGACTCTGTCTCATAAACAAAGAATGTCCCAGTAGTGCTATCCTGATTGAAGAGGTTTCCTTCAGAGAAACCTGAAGAACACTGGGGACCTTTTTTAGATGCTCTCAGTTCAAAAAGACCTCTGTGTGAGGAGCGCACATGTGACCTTTTGGAGTGCCTGGGCACTCCTCTCTGCTACAGAACTACAAATGCTGTTTGGAGACCAGGAGCAGGTGAATGAGGACAAGACAGAGGTGCTGCACGTGAGGCTGCAGGCCTGGGGCTGGGAGGAGGTAAGGATGATCCAGGAAGCAGTGGTGTGGAGGAGATCCCTGAAAGAGCCACACGGAGTCACGAAGCAGCGAGGACACAGAAACCACTCTAGGTGCGACAATCAGGGGCATTTAATGCAGGGAATTTGTTATAAGATGTTGAAAAGCTGAAGGAGCAACACAGAAAATGGGGTAGCTGAAAGACAAAAGGGGGTAAAAGAGGGATACCCAGAGATCAGAAAGAGAAAGAAAGAGAGAAAGATTAAGGTGTGGGCCGGGCATGGTGGCTCACGCCTGTAATCACAGCACTTTGGGAGGCGGAGGCGAGTGGATCACGACATCAGGAGTTCGAGACTAGCCCAACCAACATAGTGAAACCCTGGATCTACTAAAAATATAAACAATTAGCCAAGCATGGTGGCAGGCGCCTGTAATCCCAGCTACTCAGGAGGCTGAGGCAGGAGAATTAGTTGAACCTGGGAGGCGGAGGTTGCAGTGAGCTGAGATTGCGTCACTGCACTCCAGTCTGGGTGACAGAGCGAGACTCCGTCTCAAAAAAAAAAAAAAAAAAAGATTAAGATATGGAAAAAAGGGTTGTAGCCTCCAAGCCAGCGTCTATTGTTGCATTTATTTTAGGGAGATCCACAGAAGCTGAAAGTGCTTCTGTCCTTCCGTCCTCTCAACCTTCCATCACTGCACTGCTGTGGCTAAAAGGAGACCAAAAGACTGACAGCAGGTGGCAAAGGGAATCTAGGAGACGTAGCGTTCTGTGCCCCAGCCCTCTCAGTATTTAACAGCACACAGAAGGGAGCAGAGGGAAAAAACAGGTAAATGAGTGATACCTTCCCATTTGCTCCAGCTTATGTGTTTTATTGTCACCAAGTATTTAAATTTTTTTAAGTTCCACCAGACATTAATTTTACTGCCTGATGAAATCAGAATTCATATACAGCTATCCATAAGTGTACTATTTTCTTTATTATTATTATTTTTTGAGATTTGCTGGCAATGAACTTGTTTTTTTCTTTATCTGAATATGTCTGTATTTACCTTCAATTCTTACGGATCATTTTATTCAGTGTATAATTTAAGCTTTGCAATTACTTTCTTTCAATGTATTAACGGATCTTTCTGTATTCTATTTGTGTAGCCTTGCTGCTTTGTCTTGTTGTTTTGTTGTTTTGTTTTGTTTTGTTTTTCTTTTTGAGACAGAATCTCGCTCTGTTATCTAGGATGGAGTGCAGTGGTGTGATCACACTGCAACGTCTGCCTCCCAGGTTCAACTGGTTCTCCTGCCTCAGCCTCCAGAGTTGCTGGGACTACAGGCACACACCACCATGCCTGTCTAATTTTTGTATTTTTAGTAGAGACGGGGTTTCACCATGTTGGCCGGGCTGGTCTCGAACTCCTGACCTCAAGCGATCCACCCACCTTGGCCTCCCAAAGTGCTGGGATTACAGGCTGAGCCACTGCACCTGGCCATCATGGCTGCTTTAAGGTAACCTCTCTCTCCCTCTCTTTCTCTCCATCTCTCCTCTCCTTTCTTTCTCCCCATTTGTCTCCTGTCTCTCTCTTCTTTCTCTCCCTCCCTCTCTCCTCTTTCTCTTCATTTCTCTTTTTCTCTCTCTCCATCTTTCTCTCTACCCACCCCCATTGTTTCTCTCTTTTTCCCTCTTTCTTTCAATATTTTAACATATTCTTTGTCTTTGATTATCTACAGTTTTACTGTAATTTTTTCGGTATGATTTACTTTTCATTTATCTTTCTTGGCATTCATTAGGCCTCCTGAATCTGTAAATTAGTGCTGTGGGCCATGCGTGGTGGCTCACGCCTATAATCCCAGCACTTTGGGAGACTGAGGCGGGAGGATCACCTAAGGTCGGGAATTCGAGACCAGCCTGACCAACATGGAGAAATCTGGTCTCTACTAAAAATACAAAGTTAGCTGGGCGTGGTGGCACAAGCCTGTAATCCCAGCTACTTGGGAGGCTGAGGCAGGAGAATCGCTTGAACCTGGGAGGGGGAGGTCGCAGTGAGCTGAGATCACGCCATTGCACTCCAGCCTGGGCAACAAGAACGAAACTCTGTCTCAAAAAATAATGAATAAATAAATAAATAAATAAATAAATACTGTCCACCCCCTTTCTGTAGAACTTTCCAACATTATCCCTTCAAATACCACCTCTGCCAATGCTCCCTCCTCTCCTTTTGGAACCTTCCAATTCTGTCCTCTGAGTCTCTTATTCTCTCTTCCCTGTTCTCCATCTTTCTCTCTCTCATTCTATGTAATATCTTCTGGTCTACCTTCCAAATCTGTTATTTTTCTCTTCTGTGTTCAATCTGCTTTAAAGCCTCATTTTGCTGAGTTATTAATTTGGGTTATTTTATTTTTTCGTGGGTAGAAGTTTTATTTGGTTTGTTTACAAATCTGTTATATCTCATGTCATCATCTCCTATTTACCAAGAATGTTTTAAAGCCTGTCATATGTTTCAAATAATAATCATTACATATAATCTGTTTCTAATAATTCTAGCATATGAAGTCTTGGGGGGGTCTGTTATCTGCTGGATTTTTGTTAGTTCTTGTTCATTGCATCTTATTTTTTTGTTGTACTAATTTATCTTTGATTTAGTGCTACCTTTGCCCTTGAAAACATATTCGTGAGGTCTTTCAGAGGCCTGGGATGAAGATGCCTTTATCCAGAGAGGTTTTGCATTTACAACTGCCAAGCACCTGGGTACTAGGAATCTGTAACCATGTTTAAGTAAACATGTCCCCTATACCTAATACTGTGAATTTGGTCTGTGAGCACTCACCAGGGTCAGCATTTGTTTTTCAAGTTCAGGGATCAGCCTTTTCCCCACTCAACCCCAAATTCTTCCCATTCAAGAGGGACCAGGAAAAGAGGGCTGGGTATACTTGTGGTTCAGTCCATCCTTCTGGGTCTCAGCTCAGTTTCCCAGCTGCCTCCAGGCAGATGCTCTTAGCGCAGGAGTGGACTGTGCTGTTCCCACTCTCTTGTTTCTTGACCTCCAAATTTCGAACTCTATTTTTATATATAATTTATGCTTCTAAGAAGTTTTCCATACTCTCTCATTTTAACTTGTCTTCCCATAGGAATGTGGCCCAAATAACAGCCTGCTGTCATCAAAAATGGAAGGTCCCCCTCATCATCTTTATACTTTTTTTTTCTTTTCTATTAAATGTTGGATCAACCCAATGTCAGTTAGAGGCCAAGAAAATGTTTGCGTTTCCATAATTCTAATCACTTCCACCTTTTACACACAGTCCGTGTGAAAGTCAAATAAGATACTATAGGTAAAAGTTCCCCTTTCTTTAAATTTGTAAATACTGTCTTTCCAAAGAGAATATAAATTCCTTTACATATAATTTAGCTTTGTTTCTTGTATCACACATAGCACTATTTCTTGCAAATAATAAGGAATCTAAAAATATACTTCATATGTGGTTGTTGTGAGAGATGTGAGTAGAAAATTATCTATTTGGCTGGGCGCAGTGGCTCACACCTGTAATCCCAGCACTTTGGAAGGCTGAGGCGGGCGGATCACGAGGTCAGGAGATCGAGACTATCCTGGCTAACACAGTGAAACCCTGTCTGTACTAAAAATGCAAAAAATTAGCCGGGTGCGGCAGCAGGCACCTGTAGTCCCAGCTACTTGGGAGGCTGAGGCAGGAGAATGGCGTGAACCCGGGAGGTGGAGCTTGCAGTGAGCCAAGATTGCGCCACTGCACTCTAGCCTGGGCGACTGAGCGAGACTCCGTCTCAAAAAAAAAAAAAAGAAAGAAAGAAAGAAAGAAAATTATCTATTTTTCCCAGGTAATATGGTAAACCCTCACTTAACATCATTGATAGGTTCTTGGAAACTGTGACTTTCAGCAAAATGACTTACAACGAAACCATTGTTTTTCTTCATAAACGATGTTATTATGAAACATTATTTGAGGACCTGCTATATGTCATTTTTCTTAAAGTCACACTTTTCAAGAATCTATTGAGAACATTCAGTGAAGGCATACTTATTATACTAGTGTCACAGCTCTTAAAATAATAATCAGGCCAGGCACCATGGCTCATGCCTTTGGGAGGCTGAGATGGGCGGGTCATTTGAGGAAGCCGAGGTGGGCGGATCACTTGAGGTCAGAAGTTTGGGAGGCCAAGTTGGGTCGATCACTTGAGGTCAGGAGTTTGAGACCAGCCCGGCCAACATGATGAAACCCCGTCTCTACTAAAAATACAAAAATAAGTGGGCACGGTGGCTGGCGCCTAATCCCAGCTACTCAGGAGGCTGAAGCAGGAGAATTGCTTGAACCCAGGAGGAGGAGGTTACAGTGAGCTGGGACCATGCCACTGCATTCCTGGGTGACAGAGCGAGACTCCATTCAAAAATACATACATAAAAATTAAAATTAAAAAACCCTCCAAAACAATAGTGGATTGATTAAATAAATTATGTGTTAATTATATAATGGAATAAATTATAAGCCACTAAAAATGACATTGGAGAAGACTATTTAATGGCATGGTAAAATAATTTTGATACATTAAATAAGAAAAAGTAAGTTACAAACAGTATATATGCTCTACATGTCCTCAGACATGTGTCCAGACTCAGAGAATGTACACACCAAGAGTGAATCCTATTGTGAACTCTGGACTCTGGATAATAATGATGTGTCAGTGTTGGTTCACAGGTTGTAACAAATGTCACTTCTGGTGAGGGATGTTGGTAGTGGGAGAGGCTGCATGTGTGGGGATGGGGGCTATGTGGAAATCTTTGTACCTTCTGCTCAACATTGCTGTCAACACAAAACCACTCTTTTAAAAAGCCTTTTTTTTTGGCCGGGCGCGGTGGCTCAAGCCTGTAATCCTAGCACTTTGGGAGGCCGAGACGGGCGGATCACGAGGTCAGAAGATCGAGACCATCCTGGCTAACACGGTGAAACCCCGTCTCTACTAAAAAATACAAAAAACTAGCCGGGCAAGGTGGCGGGCGCCTGTAGTCCCAGCTACTCGGGAGGCTGAGGCAGGAGAATGGCGTAAACCCGGGAGGCGGAGCTTGCAGTGAGCTGAGATCCGGCCACTGCACTCCAGCCCGGGCGACAGAGCCAGACTCCGTCTCAAAAAAAAAAAAAAAAGCCTTTTTAAAATCATGTAATTTAAAGAAATTAGGGGCTGGGCATGATGGCTCCTGCCTGTAATTCTAGCACTTTGGGAGGCCAAGGCGGGTGGATCAGTTGAGGCCAGGAGTTCGAGACCAGCCTGGCCAAAATGGTGAAACCCTGTCTCCACTAAAAACACAAAAAATTAGCCGAGTGTGGTGTCACACACCTGTAATCCCAACTACTCGGGAGGCTGAGACAGGAAAATCGCTTGAACCTGGGAGGCGGAGGTTGCAGTGAGCCAAGATCGTGCCATTGCACTCCAACCTGTGCGACAAAACGAGACTTCATTTCAAGAAACAGAAAACAAACAAACAAAAAGTTAGCCAGGCATGGTGGTGGTGCCTGTAATCCCAGCTACTCAGGGGGCTGAGGCAGGAGGATTGCTTGAACCCTGGAGATGGAGGCTGCAGTGAGCTGAGATCGCACTCCAGTCTAGGCAACAAGAGCAAAACTCCATCTAACAACAACAACAAAAAGAATTTAGGGAATTATTTATGGGGAAATTATATTCCTGAACACTTTGTATTCAAAAAATAAGACAAAAGATGAAGGCAGCATTGTTTTCCTGGGATGTGTGTGTGCGTGCATGCATGTACCTGTGTGTGCATGTACATGTGTGTGCATGTGTGTGTCTAAAAAAGTTAAGTGAAAGGTGCTTATCACTGCATTTTACTATTTTTTTCCCTCTGTTTCTGTGACATATTATATCACTACATTTTAAACAGTGTCTCTGTTTTCTCCAAGTTTCGAATCTAATTTCTCCAAGAATTAGATCATTCTAAGGATAGGAAATGATGTATCCAACGCAGCAGAGGTTCTCTCACTCTTATTGTTACTCTGCTGCAGACATCTGCTATTTCCTTCAGTCTAATGCAAAGACAAGTGGCCAGGGCTATGACCATGGCCTGAAGACTTTGAGCAGAAATATGATTGGTTAGGTGATGAAGTCCTGGTTACTAAATATTTGGATGCAGTAGGTTCCAATATGTGAAAATGGAATATAAAAGAAAGCTATAACAGAGCTTAGCTTTTTATAACCTTAGGTGGCTTTAGTATAGGTTTCAACATTTGTGGAAAAAGTATAGGTTTCAACATTTTTTTCTACTTGGAGAATAAAATAAGTTTGCAAAGAAAAAAAATAAGACAGTAAGTGCCACATAAACCTAAGACTGTCAAAGAAAAATTAGCATGGAAGGGAACACATCAAAGTATCACCAACCTTGCTCATACATTGCTGGCTGAAGTGTTATTTGGTAAAAACTCCATTAAAAACAATTTGGCAATACCTATCAAAATTATAAATTCACATACCCTTGGATGCAGCAATTCTGTTTATATGGGTATTTTATGCTCACACATTTGAAGATAATATATGTGTGAGCTTACTAATACAATTTAGTGTGAAAAAGTTTGAAAGTAAATTTAAAACATCAGGGAGAACTTGTCAAGTAATTATGATATTTGACTAAATATTATGGAATTATAAGACAGAAAGAGGAAACTTCTTGAACTTTTGGAATAATTTCTAAAGTATATTCTGAGTGAAAAAAACTTAGATGCATATATATTAAATGGTTTGTATTTTCTATGCTACTGTATTAGTATGTTGTTGAATTGCTATCAAAAAAAAAAAAAAAATACTTGAGGCCGAGTGCAGTGGCTCACGCCTGTAATCCCAGCACTTTGGGAGGCTGAGGAGGGTGGATCCTTTGAGGTGAGGAGTTCGAGACCAGCCTGGCCAACATGGTGAAACCTCATCTCTACTAAAAATACAAAAATTAGCCAGGTGTGGTGGCGCATGTCTGTAGTACCAGCTACTCAGGAGGCTGAGGCAGGGGAACCACTTGAACCTGGGAGGCAGAGGTTGCAGTGAGCTGAGATCCCGCTACTGCACTCCAGCCTGGGTGACAAGGCAAGACTCCATCTCAGAAAAAAAAGAAAGAAAAAGAAAGAAAGAAGGAAGAGGAGGAGGGAGGGAGGGAGGAGGGAGGGAGGAGGGAAAAAATACCTGAGGACAGAGTGAATTTATAAAGAAAGGTTTAGGCGAGGCCGGTGGCTCAAGCCTGTCTGGGAGGCAGAGACGGAGGCGGGATCACAAGGTCAGGAGATCCGAGACCATCCTGGCTAACAGTGAGCAGTCTCTAAAGCAAAGTGCCGAGGTGCGTGAGGCGCTATGGTCTTCGGGGAGCTGAGGCAGAGGAGAGTCATGAGAACCAGGCCCGGGCTGCGAGTGAGCTGAGATCCAGCCACTGCCTCAGCCAGGGGCGACAAGATCCGTCTCAAAAAAACAAAAGAGGTGTAATGGGGTTCAGAGTTCCACAGGCTGTACAGGAAAGCAATCGGTTCCAGAGTTCCACAGGCTGTGCAGGGAAGCATGTCGGTTCAGAGTTCCACAGGCTGTACAGGAAGCAATGCGGTTCAGAGAGTTCCACGCTGTACCGGGGAAGCAATCGGTTCCAGAGTTCCACAGGCTGTACGGGGAAGCAATCGGTTCCAGAAGTTCTGAAGGCTGTACAGGAAGCTGTCGGTTCAGAGTTCCACAGGCTGTACAGGAAGCAATGGTTCAAGTTCCACGCTGTACAGGGAAACAATGGGTTCAGAGTTCCACAGGCTGTGCAGGAAGCAATCGGTTCCAGAGTTCCACAGGCTGTACAGAGGCAATCAGTTCCAGAGTTCCACAGGCTGTACAGGAAGCAATCGGTTCAGAGTTCCACAGGCTGTACAGGAAGCATGATGCTGGCATCCACTCAGCTTCTGGTGATGTCTCAGGAAGCTTCAATCATGGTAGAAGGCAAAGGAGGAGTGGGCAGGCCACATGGTGAAAGCAGGAGCAAGAGAGAGATGGGGGCAGTGCCACATACTTGTAAACACACAGATCTCTGCCAGAACCAACTTACTATCACAAGGACAGCATCAAGGGTATGGTACTAAACCATTCATGAGAAATCCACCCCCACTACTCAATCACCTCCTGCCAGGCCTCATCTCCAACACTGGGGAGTGTATTTTAACATGAGGTTTGGGCAGGGAAACAGATCCAAACCCTATCAGCTACTATTTGCTTTAAATAAAAGGAAGTCCTGGCTAGGTGCAGTGGCTCACGCCTGTAATCCCAGCATTTTGAGAGACCAAGGCGGGTGGATCACGAGGTCAGGAGTTCAAGACCAGGCTGGCCAAGATGGTGAAATCCTGTCTCTACTAAAAATATGAAAATTAGCCAGGCGGCCGGGCGCGGTGGCTCAAGCCTGTAATCCCAGCACTTTGGGAGGCCGAGGCGGGTGGATCACGAGGTCAGGAGATCGAGACCATCCTGGCTAACATGGTGAAACCGAATAAAAAAAAAAAAAAAGAAAATTAGCCAGGCATGGTGGTGGGCGCCTGTAATCCCAGCAACTGGGGAGGCAGAAAATTGCTTGGACCCAGGAGGCAGAGGTTGCAGTGAGCCAAGATCGCGCCACTGCACTCCAGCCTGGGCGATAGAGCAAGACTGTGTCTCAAAAATAAATAAAAATGGCTGGGCGCGGTGGCTCATGCCTGTAATCCCAGCACTTTGGGAGGCTGAGGTGGACGGACCATGAGGTCCAGAGTTTGAGACCAGCCTGGCCAATATGGTGACACCCCGTCTCTACCAAAAATACAAAAAAATTAGCTGGGGATGGTGGTGCCTGTAGTCCCAGCTACTCAGCTCAGAAGGCTGAGGCAGGAGAATCGCTTGAATCCGGGAGACAGAGGTTGCAGTGAGCCGAGATCACGCCACTGAACTCCAGCCTAGGCAACAGAGTGAGACTCCGTCTAAAAATAAATAAATAAATAAATAAAAGGGAATTCTTTGTGCAAGATGGCGTGGAAGGCAAAGAAGGAAGCTCCTGCCCCCTCCTAAAGCCGAAGCCAAAGTGAAGGCTTTGAAGGCCAAGAAGGCAGTGCTGAAAGCCGTGCATAGCCACACACAAAAAGGAACGTCCACACGCCACCCACCTTCCTGTGGCCAGACACTGCAGCTCCCGAAGACAGCCCAGATATCCTCGGACGAGCGCCTCCAGGAGGAGCAGGGCTGACCGCTGTGCCATCATCAAATTCCCGCAGACCACTGAGTCAGTCGTAAAGAACACAAAAGACAACACATTTGTGTACGTTGTGGATGTTAAAGTCAACAAGTGCCAGATCAAGCAGGCTGTGAGAAAGCTCTACAATACCGGTGTGGCCAAGGTCCACTCCCTGATCAGGCTGATGAGAGAAGAAGGCGTACGTTTAACTGGATCCTAACTACGATGCTTTGGATATTGTCAACAAAATTGGGATCATCTAAACTAAGTCTGGCTGGCTAATTCTAAAGATATATATATATATATGTATGAGAGAGAGAGATATAAAAGTGGGTCAGAGGGAACACACACACACACACACACACACACACACATATATCTTTAGAATTAGCCAGCCAGACTTAGTTATATATATCAGTTATATACATATATTTTTCAACTGGAAAAAAATAATAGAATAAAATAAATAAAAGGGGTCGAAGAAATATGCCTTCTTTCCAGTGTACTTTATCATATACATAAATGTAATAATGTTTTGGGAGAGAAAAGAGGTGGGTGAATTTTTTTTTTTTTTTTTTTTTTTTTTTTTTGAGAGAGGGTCTCACTCTTTTGCCCAGGCTGGAGTGCAGTGACTCGAGTGATCTCAGCTCACTGCAACCTCTGCCTCCTGGGTTCAAGCGATTCCCTTGCCTCAGCCTCCCGAGTAGCTGGAACTACAGGCATGCGCCACCATGCCTGGCTCATTTTTTTGTATTTTTAGTACAGAAGGGGTTTTACCATGTTGGCCAGGCTGGTCTCAAACTCCTGACCTCAAATGATCCACCTGCCTCAGCCTCCCAAGATGCTGAGATTACAGGTGTGAGCCTCAGTTTTATCATTTATAAAGTGAACACTAACAATAGTACAGCTGGCCCTTGAACAACACGGGTTTGAACTGTGTGGGTTCATTTGCACTTGGATTTTCTTCTGCCTCTGCCAACCCTGACACAGCAAGACCAACCCCTCCGCTTCCTCTTCCTCCTCAGCCTACTTAATGTGAACATGATGAGGATGAAGACCTTTATGATGACCCAATTCCACTTACTTAATAGGAAACATATTTTCTCTTCCTTGTGATTCTCTTAGTAACATTTTCTTTTCTCTAGCTTACTTTATTGAGAATACAGTATGTAATACATATAACATACAAAATATAAGTTCATTGACTGCTTATGTTATCAGCAAAGCTTCCAGTCAGCAATAGGCTATTCGTAGTTAAGTTTTGGGGAAGTCAAAAGTTAAACTTGGATTTTCAACAGGTGGAGGGTTCATCACCCCTAACTCCCATGTTATTCAAGGGTGAACTACACATTGCTTTAGTGGCGGTGAGAATTAAATGATGCTAAAGTGTTGTACATAGAACCTGTCATAAAGCAAGCCTAGACTCATAACATTGATTGTGAATGTCATCTCTGTGCCTTTGTATAGATTGTTTGTTGTTGTTGTTATTGTTGAGACAGGGTCTTACTCTGTCGCCCAGGCTGGAGTGCAATGGCTTAATCATGGCTCACTGTAGCCTCAACCTCCCAGGCTCAAGCAATTCCCCCACCTCAGCCTCCCAAGTAGCTAGGACTAGAGGCACACGCCACCACTCCCAGCTAATTGTTGTGTTTTTTCTAAAGACGAGATTTCACCTTGTTGCCCAGGCTGGTCTCAAACTCGTGGGCTCAAGTGATGCTCCTGCCAGCCTCCCAGAGTGCTGGGATTATAGACATGAGCCGCTGCATCTAGCCTCTTCAGAGATTTGCATTGGGATTGCTTTGGAATAAGTTTCTAGAAAAGGTGGAAGTGCTGGGTAAAGGATATGAACATTTTAAAGCACGATAAATATGACTGACTCTACAAAACTGTTGCACTTTATACTCACATCAAAAGTGCCTATCCCTCATTTTATCATCTACACCGGGGACAGAAATCTTTACAAATATTTATCAGTCTAGCAAGTGGAAAATTGCCCGATACTGTTTTATTCCGTATGTCTTCTGTTTTCCAGCATCTTGTCAAGCGTCTATTGGCAATTCACACTTTCTCTTTAGCGATTTCTGCTTCTTTGGGGTTGGGAGGGCATTCGTCATTTTTCCACAGATTCCAAGAGTCTTTTTATGTTATAGAAATTCCTCTGCCATGGCTGCTGCAGAAAAAGTACCTTTTCTTTTGATTTTGTTTATGGTTTGCTTTTTACAAAGACATTTTAAAATTTACATGACATTAATCTTTTCAGCCTTTTCCCTTCTTGCTTCTGGGATTCATGCCCCTCTTAGAAAACCTGTTCTATTTTGTGATTACACTAATGCTTTGTGGTTTTGCTGCTACTGTTAAGATTGTGTTCATTTTACATTTAAATATTCCATCCATCTGGAATTTACTTTAGTATAATAAGAGAGGGAAAGATCAGCTTCCAAACGCTTGAACACCTACGTTTCCAAGCCACGTATTGAGGAATTCATCTCTTGGCCTCGCCACTCCAACCTGAATCTCTCTGATTGCTGCATTCAGCTGTCCCAGCTGGAGAGCAACACTGAACTCTTCGAGGGCAAAAGCCAAGGTTTGACTTCGCTCTCTCTGATCCCTGCTCGTGTACCTAGCAGTGTGCTGAGCACATAACAACTGCCCACAGGACGAGACGGTAAACTGGAGAAATTGCTTGGCAATCACGAGAAACAGGGCAGTGCTGGTGAGATCTGGAATGTGTGCTTTCACAATGACGGCATCATGGAGGGAAACCACGTTTATCCTGTGCTTGCTTCCTTGCATGTGTCACCCCTTCCCTTTTCCCTCCGCCTTCCCACAAGTCACACAGTGAGGAACCAAAAACTCTGCAACTTTTGGCGTTTGGCACAGCGAGGCTGGGGTCCCCAGCTGCCCTTGGTCTCACTGAGTGTTGGACTTACAACAACAGTCCTGACATCAAGATATTCTGCCGGAAACCGACTGAGAGGGTGGGAGGGGAGGGTGGAATCACAAATAAAGTTTTGGTTCTGTCCGTTAAGAGTTGAAAAGAAAGTTGTTCATAGCCTCGGGCTTGCTTGTTGATTTCACATGGCCAAGTGTCCCACTGGGGGAGTTTGCAGGTACATGGACTTGATTTTCTGGGGGGTCATTCCCTGTCTGCGTTCTCTTCTCTCACTGGTCTCTAAGTTGGGCATGTTAGATTTCTTTTTTTTTTTTCTTTGAGACAGAGTCTCACTCTGTCGCCCAGGCTGGAGTGCAGTGGTGTGATCTTGGCTCACTGCAACCTCCACCTCCTGGCTTCAAGCAATTCTCCTGCCTCAGTCTCCTTAGTAGCTGGAATGACAGGCGTACACCACCACATCTAGCTAAATTTTGTATTTTTAGTAGAAATGGGGTTTCACCATGTTGGCCAGGCTGGTCTCAAACTCCTGACCTTGTGACCCACCTGCCTCGGCCTCCCAGTGTGTAGTGATTATAGCCATCATGCCTGGCTGGGCATGTTAGGTTTCTAAGTGTGTATACCATGCTCTTCAACCAACAAAGAGGTACCTGGTTCTCCATCATTTTCTCCAAAACTCTCCAGGGTTAGACAGCCTGAGTTTCTCTCATAGCAGATGAGCCCAAGGTACCTGAGTTCTAGAGTCCAGAGGCCTGGGCAGTAAGACCACTCTGCTTTTCCTTCCCCTCCCTTGGAAAAGTTCGCTGTTTATACTTCTCCTTCCATCCTGCTTCCAGCACAAGTTACGATCAATTCCACTAGGATGATTTGAGCACATACATAAGCCGGCCGGCACTATATGAAGAGATGGTGTGCAGTCTTGCAAAGAATCCATACATGCTTAATAATCAGACAGACCTAGGTTCAAAGGTCAGGTCTGCCTCTGTGCTCTAGGCAGAGTTACTTAACCTCTCTGTGTCAATTTCTTTATTAGTTAAAATTGTAGACCGTGTCCCAATACTTTAAACCCAGGGCTGACTTCATGAGTATATGACCTGGGCAGTCACACGGGACCTGTACTTACAAGAGCCCCTTACTTTAACACTCTGCTGTTGCTGTCTTGAAATTCAGAATAATTTTTTTTTTTTTTGAGATAGAGTCTTGCCCTTTCGCCCAGGCTGGAGTGCAGTGGCGTGACCTTGGCTCACTGCAACCTCCGCCTCCCGGGTTCAAGCGATCCTCCTGCCTCAGCCTCCCAAGTAGCTGTGATTACAGGCACTTGCCACCATGCCTGGCTAATTTTTGTACTTTTAATAGAGACGGGGTTTGCCATATTGGCCAGGCTGGTCTTGAACTCCTGGCCTCAGGTGATCCTCCCGCCTTGGCCTCGCAAAGTGCTGGGATTACAGGTATGAGCCACCACACCTGGCCCAGAATAATTTTTCTTTTTGATACAGAGTCTTGCTCTGTCACCCAGGCTGGAGTGCAGTGGTGTGATCTCAGCTCACTGCAACCTCCACCTCCTGGGTTCAAGCAAGTCTCCTGCCTCAACCTCCCGAGTAGCTGGGATTACAGGCACCCACCACCATGTTCGGCTAATTTTTGTATTTTTCACTAGAGATGGGGTTTTGCCATGTTGGCCAGGCTGGTCTTGAACTCCTGGCCTCAGGTGATCCTCCCACCTTGGCCTCCCAAAGTACTGGGATTACCGGTGTGAGCCACCTTGCCCGGCCCAGAATAATTTTGTCACCAACAGCCATGCATTTTCAGTTTGCACCGGGCCCTACACCTTATGTCACTGGCTCCGCCTAAGCGGAGTCTTATCGTGAAAAGAGCCACATGCAAGCGAGTGAGGTCAGTCCATTGTAAGGGAAGTTACTACAATCTGTAAATGAGAAGACTCAGAATCTCATCCCATCGTGCAGACAGATGGGAGTTTCTATCAACTCACCATGCACGAAGGGTCACACACACTGCCTTTTCCCATCGGTGAGACTTTAGAAAATCTCAGTGTCTCTGGTGCCTGAGGTTTATCCTTTATAAGAGTAAATAATAAAAATATTTATCCTGCGAGGCTCCATGATCTGCCTGTTTGTGTCCCCCTAAATTCGTATGTTGAAACCTAACCCCCAGGGATGGTATTAGGAGGTTGAGGCCTTTGGGAAGTGATTAAAGATGGAATCCACCATGAATGAGATTAGTACTCTTATAAAAGAGACCCCAGAGAGCTAGCCAGCCCCTCCATCATGTGCAGGTACAGTGAGCAGACGTCCGTCTGTGAACCAGGACGTGAGCCCTCACCAGACACCAAATCTGCTGGCACCTTGACCTCGGATTCCCCAGCCTCCAAAGCTGTGAGAAATATTTGTTGTTGAAGCCACCCAGTCTGGTATTTATGTTATAGCAACCCAAATGGACTCAGATGTGGGTTTGGGAGAGGATTAAATGAGGTAATACATGGAATGTTCTTAGAACAGTGTTTAGCACATAGTAAGCTATACATATTCTTAGTATCATATATTTTAAAGTTATGTTGCCTAAAGGTGTGTTTTAGGTTAAGTATTATACTACGAATACAGAGTAATAGTTGTATACCTTTTAGGTTAGGAAACTTTAAGAGGTCGGGCATGGTGGCACACATCTGTAATCCCAGCATTTTGAGAGGCCAAGGTGGGGGCATAGCTTGAACCCAAGAGTTTGAGGTCAGCCTGGGCAACATAGGGAGACCCCGTCTCTACAAAAAGGTACAAAAGTTAGCGTGGAGTGATGGTGGTGCATACCTGTAGTCCCATCTACTCGGGGGCTGAGGTGGGAGCATCGCTTGAGCCTGGAATGTCAAGGCTGCAGTAAGCCATAGTTGCACACTGCACTTCAGCTTAGGCAATAGAGTGAGACCATGTCTTACAAAAACGAGAAAAGATACTTTCAGGCCAGGTGCAGTGGCTCACACCTGTAATCCCAGCACTTTGGGAGGCTGAGACAAGCGGATCACTTGAGGTCAGGAGTTCGAGACCAGCCTGGCCAACATGGTGAAACCCTATCTTTACTAAAAATACAAAAATTAGCTGGGCATGGTGGCAAGTGCCTGTAATCTCAGCTACTCAGGAGGCTGATGCAGGAGAATCACTTGAATCCAGGAGGCGGAGGTTGCAGTGAGCCGAGATCACACCACTGCACTCCAGCCTGGGTGATGAGCACGACTCAGTCTCGGGGGGAAAAAAAAAAGAAATTTCCAGAATATGATAGCATAGGAACAGACAACTGACAGAAAAAGAAATCCAAATGGCCAATAAAGATCTGAAAAGTTGTTAAGACAGTGTGATATGAAAAAGGAAAAAAAAACAAAAATTTTTTTAAAAATGTGGAAAGATGTTTCACATTTTATATAACTAAAGGAATTAAAAGTTAAAATGGCTGTGAGATCATTATTTTTCACTTGTTTCACTTGGGAAAAAATTTAAAGGATAATTAATATTCAGTGTTAGCTGGGGTGTGGAAGGCAGGTACTCTCAAGCATCACTGAAGAGGAGTACAAACTTGTTCGTCATTTTAGAAGAATAATATGGCAATGCTTATCTAAATTTTATGCCAATAATCTCAATCCAAAGAGAACAGACATCCTTACAGTGGTTGTAAAAATATATTAATTCACTCATTCACTCATTCATCAAATATGTATTGGACAGTGTAACTAACAACCATTAATAAAGGAATGAGGCGGGGGGTGGTGGCTCATGCTGTAATCCCAGCACTTTGGGAGGTGGAGGCGGGAGGATCACCTAAGGTCAGGAGTTCAAGACCAGACTGGACAACATAGTGAAGCCCCGTCTCTACTAAAAATACAAAAATTAGCCTGATGTAGTGGCGGGCACTTGTAATCCTAGCTACTCAGAAGGCTGAGGCATAAGAATTGCTTGGACCTGGGAGGCAGAGGTTGCAGTGAGCTGAGACCATGCCACTGCACTCCAGCCTGGGAGACAGAGTGAGACTCTATCTGCAGAAAAGAAGAAGAAGAAGAAGAAGAAGAAGAGAGAGAGAGAGAGAAAGGAAGGAAGGAAGGAAGGAAGGAAGGAAGGAAGGAAGGAAGGAAGGAAGAAAAGAAAGAAAGAAAAGAAAAGAGAAAGAAAGAAAGAAAAGAAAGAAAGAAAGAAAGAAAGAAAGAAAGAAAGAAAGAAAGAAAGAAAAAGGAAGGAAGGAAGGAAGGAAAGAAAGAAAGAAAGAAAGATAGAAAGAAAGAAAGAAAGAAAGAAAGAAAGAAAGAAAGAAGAAAGAAAGAAAGAAGAAGGAAGGAATATGGCTGGGCACCGTGGCTCCATTCAGGAATCCAGCACCCTGGGAGGCCAAGGATCACTTGAGCCCAGGAGCTCAAGACCAGCTTGGGCTACATAGCGAGGCCCCATCTCTAAGCATATAAATAATTAAATTAAGGAATAAAATGTTTTTTCTTGTTATCATCTGTGTACTGGAGTATTCCAGATCTGCAAAGAAGTGAGATGATCTACATGGATCTTCTCTGGAACCTGATATACCTGGTGTTTTAAGTGGAAATAATATGGCATAAGTATATATATTAATGTTCTCATTTTTATAATACACAAAGGCTAAAATGTATGTATATTTTTGCATGAACATTTGGAAAAATCTGGAGATACACAACCAAGTGTTATGCATGGTTGTGGCAAGGGGATTGGAAAGCCAAACAATGGTTTAAATGGGAAAAGAGAATGTAATAGGTCAGTGGATTCCCAGTGTTTTTCCCAAGGTTTCAGAGAGCAGAGGAAGTATTCTGGTTCTCTTCACAGGGTAATTCTAAGGTACTAATCGTGGAATCTGCAAGCAATCTTCTGGTTATAAAGTTGTTTCCCACATAAATAGGTCTGTAGGGAGAGAATGTTCTATCACAATGATGATTTGATTGTTTTTATTCATGTAGTGTTTTGTGTTGTGGTTTTGACACTGGCTTATTGTGAGCTCTGAAGGCAAAGGCATGAGTCCATCGATGAATAATGGAATATGAAATAAAAAGCCATATGTGGCCGGGCGCGGTGGCTCACGCCTGTAATCCCAGCACTTTGGGAGGCTGAGGCAGGCGGATCACGAGGTCAGGAGATCGAGACCATCCTGGCTAACACGGTGAAACCCCATCTCTACCAAAAATACAAAAAATTAGCCGGGCGCCGTAGTGGGCGCCTCTAGTCCCAGCTACTCGGGAGGCTGAGGCAGGAGAATGGTGTGAACCCAGGAGGCGGAGCTTGCGGTGAGCCGAGATCATGCCACTGCACTCCAGCCTGGGTGACAGAGTGAGACTCCATCTCAAAAAAAAAAAAAAAGAAGCCTTTAAATAATTGCAAGCAACGAGGTGAAATAATCCAAATGACACATTGACACATTAAGGACATTGTTGTCACTGTGCAAGAAAGGACAGAAGGCAGGAGTGGATGGAGGAGTCCAGGCTGCACTGGGCTTGGGGAAGCCAGCAGCAGGGGAGGAGTGGGCCAATTCCACGTCCGATTTGGAGTTAAATTTTCAGGGCTTGCTAAGGGAGGGACTGCGGGTCTGGGGAAAAGCAATAAATCCAGGGTGAAGCACTGCGTGAGGTCAGACCCACTGCTTTAATGGACTCCGCTGTCATGCCTAAGGCAGAAAGACCTGTAGGACAGCGGGTGGGAAGTCTAAATTCCAGAGGGAAAACCAACAGTTTCTTTTTGGACCTCCTAGGTTTAAATATCTGTGCAACATCCAAGTGAGGCTGCCATGTAAGCCACTGGATTTAAGAGTATTGAGCTGCCGGGCGCGGTGGCTCACGCCTGTAATCCCAGCACTTTGGGAGGCCAAGGTGGGCAGATCACTTGAGGTCGGGAGTTCGAGACCAGTCTGACCAAAATGGTGAAACCTCGTCTGTGCAAAACTACAAAAATTAGCTGAGCATCGTGGTGGGCGCCTGTAATCTCAGCTACTCAGGAGGCTGAGGCAGGAGAATCACTTGAACCCAGGAGTGGAGGTTGCAGTGAGCCAAGATTGTGCCATGACACTCCAGCCTAAGCAACAGAGCAAGACTCTTTCTCAAAAAAAAAAAAAAAAAACAAAAAAAAAAAAACCCACAATCCAAGAACTAGGAGGGAGGTAGGAGTTAAGGAAAGTAGAAATAGGAGGAAGAAAAATGACAAGAATCCACTGAGACACACAGATCTCCAAGCAATTATTTGAATTCAAATATAACGCAGTTGGAGACTGACTCCCACTCTCTGCCAAGGCCTGTCCTCAAATAGATGTAGGCTAAAGCAACATCACCTTTAGACCTGGGCAAGATGAGCCCCTGCCCTGGGCCCTTGATTTAGAGGCCACTGCTCTGGGCACCCCCAGAATATGCCTCCGTCCCCATCAAGCTGAGTGATAGGCCCACCCAGAAGCTGTGCCCCTTCTGAACAATGCCAGGGTACTGTGACCCCAGAATGACCTACCAAAATAGGCACAGCCCACTTCCAGGGCCTACGTGGGCCCGTTCCCTGCCTGAGCAAGGCACGTGATTCTGTGTTACAGCTGAAAGCCGGAATGACAGGGTGGGTAGGGGGACCACATCTGTGAACCCGGAAGAGCTCCTCCTACCACCCACTACCACATCCCGATGCAGAAAACCCAGGACTCCGAGAATTCTCAATTCAAACCTGGCCTTCCAGGTTTTTATGAAGGTATATTATTCAAAGCAGAAGCATAGAACATTCTATTTAAATGTCTCTTTTGATTTAAAGTATTAACTATAGTTATTAAATGCAGGCTGTTATTTAATTCCTAGTTTCAAGCATTCCATCCCACCTCAGCCTCCTGAGTAGCTGGGATTATAGGCATGAGCTACCAGGTGCTCATTCCTACTTTTTTTTTTCTTTTGAGACAGAGTCTCGCTCTGTTGCCCAGGCTGGAGTGCAGTGGCGTGATCTCAGCTCACTTCAACCTCCGCCTCCCGGGTTCAAGCAATTCTCATGCCTCAGCCTCCCAAGTAGGGGGGACTACAGGTACCTGCCACCATGCCCGGCTAATTTTTGTATTTCTTTAGTAGAGTCAAGGTTCTACCAGTTGGCAAGGCTGGTCTCGAGCTCCCAACCTCAAATGATCCCCCAACCTTGGCCTCCCAAAGTGCTGGGATTATAGGCGTGAGCCACCACTCCCAGCCTCATTCTAACCCTTAACCTGGGAATTATCATGCTGGGATTGGGACTAACACTCTTAAAATCCTTATCTCGGTCAAACAGTAGGAGAACATAGAGGAACGTCAGGTCAGGTCTGAGAAAGAGCAGGCAGCCAGTCTTGGAAATCAGGAAGGACTAGGCTCCAAAGTTCCCTGAGTTTCCAGCCTCACTCTCCCTAGAGTCAGTGCAGCCATCTAGAAAGTTCCAACCAGTAACAGGAATCCAGAGTTTTCTCCATGAGTAAACTACAGTGAACCAGGTGGTGCCCACCCAGCATTTGAGGGTCCAGACACGGGCCAGCCGTGGATTGTTTGTCAATAAACATGTAAAAGCCCTAACAACTTTAAAACTCCGAATGAGTGTATCTGAATCTTCTGAAAAGCCAGCACGGAGGGCAGGGGGTTAGGTAGAGATGTGGAGAGAAACGTGGCTGGGAAGATGAGAGTCTCTTTGATGTGAATGCTAACCAAAAAGATCCCGAATCAGTCACCCCAGAGGAAAATGCTGCCTAGACCTTGGAAGCAACAAAACCACAGAAAGGAAAGCACATGCCTCCAAACTCCAGGTGCTGCCATGGCAACCGGAGGGCTGAATGAGGTCATCGCAAAGCGGGGCAAGTGGCCCAGGTGGACCACGGGAGCGGAGACTGGGCGTGAGGACTCGAACCACCAGGAGGGAAATGAAAGCCACGGCAGCGAAAAGGATGGAATTGCCGGTAATGGAATAAAAGTATTCACAGCTGTGAAGCTACAGCCACAACATTTTAGCAGAGCTTTTGGCCAGAAAAGTCGGAAAAAGGCACTGAATTGATTTTACTGCTACATGTGTCTTTCATCAGCGGATATGAAAACACTTTACTCACATCAAGCACCTTGTTCAGGAAGCAGTTGCCTTCATTTTGAGGAGTGTCACAGCGGAGTCAGTGATTCATGCTAACGGGGAACATGGAATCTATGAATAAAGACATTTCATGGGAAACGGCCCTAGTGCTAAACATTTGCAAACTCATTTGAGTCCCCAAAATCAAACCCTCTGTTTTACCAAACATGTTTCTGATCTCATAAATAAAAATAGAAGGTCAAAGAAAAATTACCTCTCAAAAGCCACACTGATTGTGCAAACCCAAAACATTTAAATTAAAACTGAAGAATCTTAGCAAGGGAACGGTTGGAAACCCGGCTTAGCTAAGGTAGAGGGGCGAAGGCAGGAACAACTACAGACAAGCACGTCACGTCCACTCTGCAGCTGAAATCACTCGGTTTCTTGGAAGGCTCACAAGACTGAAGTTGCCTTCCCTGACAACTCGGTCGGTCTGCTGAAGGGCAAACGACTCTCCCGGACAGTGTTAAGCCTGAAAATGAGGAAAGCGGCCCCTGATACCAAGAGCTGGCCTGGCACACACAGCCAGGCTGTGGCGTTCTCCCAACAAACACTATAATTTCATAGAACACTGACATCAGGCAAGATCACTCTGTCACAGAGGTGGATCAAGACGAAACCAAGACTACTCTGTCACCAAGTTGGAACACAGACAGAAATGCAAGAATGTCATCCAGACCACAAAAGACCAAGTAGCTTCTTATCCTGGCTAATGAGTGACTGCTCTGACTGGCTACAGCTTCAGCCACAATATGTTATTCCCATCTTCTAGATAAGAATTATTATTATTATTATTACTATTATTATTTAAGATGGAGTTTCACTCTTGTTGCCCAGGCTGGAGTGCAATGGCATGATCTTGGCTCACCTCAACCTCCGCCTCCCGGATTCAAGCTATTCTCCTGCCTCAGCCTCTCGAGTAGCTGGGATTACAGGCATGTGCCACCACGCCTGGCTAATTTTGTATTTTTAGTAGAGATGAGGTTTCTCCATGTTGGTCAGGCTAGTCTCGAACTCCTGACCTCAGGTGATCTGCCCGCCTTGGTCTCCCAAAGGGCTGGGATTACAGGCATGAGCCACCATGCCCAGCAGATAAAAATTATTAAGATACCCAGTTATAGGCGGGGCTCCTTGGCTCACTCCTATAATATCAGCACTTTGGGAGGCCGAGGTGAGCGGATCACCTAAGGTCAGCAGTTCAAGACCAGCCTGGCCAACATGGTGAAACACCATCTCTATTAAAAATACAAAAATTAGCCGGGCGTAGTGGTGGGCACCTGTAATCCCAGCTACTCGGGAGGTTGAGACAGGAGAATCACTTGAACCTGGTAGATGGAGGTTGCAGTGAGCTGAGATTGTACCATTGCACTCCAGCCTTGGTGACAGAGTGAAGCCCTGTCTCAACTAAAAAATTAATTAATTAATTAATTAAAATAAGATAAAAATATATTACTGTCATTATCTCTTCATATATTGACTCTGTCAATTCTCTCTTTGCTTTAATTGGAACTTTGATTAAATGTATGTTAGACCATCTTATTCTATTATTGACATCTTTTAATCTAGCTACCATATTTTTCATGTTTTTATCTGTGTGGTATTATAGACAACTCCTTCTGACCTATCTTCTAAATCTGCAACTTTCTCTTCAACTATGTTCAATTGGTTTCCAAACTCATCCATTACTTTGAAGTTTTAATTTCAGTTATTAAACTTTTCCTTCATAGAAATTCCTTTGGCCGGGCGCGGTGGCTCAAGCCTGTAATCCCAGCACTTTGGGAGGCCGAGACGGGTGGATCACGAGGTCAGGAGATCGAGACCATCCTGGCTAACATGGTGAAACCCCGTCTCTACTAAAAAATAACAAAAAACTAGCCAGGCGATGTGGCGGACGCCTGTAGTCCCAGCTACTCGGAGGCTGAGGCAGGAGAATGGCGTGAACCCAGGAGGCGGAGCTTGCAGTGAGCTGAGATCTGGCCACTGCACTCCAGCCTGGGCGACAGAGCAAGACTCCGTCTCAAAAAAAAAAAAAGAAATTCCTTTTTAGCCAGGAGTGGCGGCTCATGCCTGTAATCCCAGCATTTTGGGAGGCCAAGGTTGGAGGACTGCTTGAGACCAGGCGTTCAAAACCAGCCCAGCCAACAGAAAGAGACTCTGTCTCTACAAAAATAAAATAAGTTATTTTTTGTTTCCTTTTCAAATCGGCTGTGATCCAATTTATAATATCTTTACTCATATTTTTTATTGTCTTATGCTTTAAAATACAATTATCATTATAATAATCTATGTGTGATAATTCCAATTTTCAAAGTCATTGGAGGTCAGTTTATGTCATCTTTTATTTTGCCGGTTCTCATTCAAACTGTGATTAGCATCTTTGACTGTATGCTTTTCATTGCCCTTGAACAATTTTTAGGGTTCCCAGAAGCTCAGGTTCTTTCCTCTATTGAGATTTTGCATTTGCATTTACTAAATTCCTGGGACACTGCTGGTATCAAACCACTTTAAATTCAATTCCTAGCAAGGGTGGGCACTAGGTTTATAAAATCAAAGATGCCCTTTTTTTTCTTCATGCCTTCTCCATCTCTTAGCAACAAGACAACTCTCCCTACAACCGTAGAAAGATGGGAAATGGGGAATGGTTGACTTCTGGTTTCCCCTGATTGTGAGGGAAACGTTTGCTGTCTTTTCCCTATGTAGAGTGCCTTGGGCCTTCGCCTCTGCTAGCCTCTCCCCACGTCTCAGTTAAGCAGCTGATTCATCCAGGTCAGCAAATGCTCACAGGGCAAAAGTAAGCTGTGAAGTTTCTGCACACCTTTCTGTGTTCTTGCCTTCTCCTAGACACTGGCCTTGTCATTCCTCACGATATTTTAGTCCCTCTATACTTTAAGAAGTTTTTCATATTTCTTCCAGCATTTTCACCCATTTTCAGGGTGGTCACTAATATGAATAAAAATCGCCCTACTCCCACCTGAAATGAAAGTCCCTCAAATGATCTTTCTTCCTCTCTCCCACTTCTTTTGTGTCCTGGCACGTCTCAATACCAGCAGCTGCCAAAGTTACTGAGCTTCAATGGCTTCAGTTTCCTCAACTATAAAATAGGATTAATGATTTCCATGACCTCACAGAATCATTTTGGAACTCAAAATAACTCAGATAAAAGCTCTCAACAAACTATAAAGTACCAACTTTATATACATATATGTCACACATCTATAATAAATTATATAAATGATAAACACTATATTTATATATGTGTATATGAACAACTATTTTAACAGCAGTAATGATAAACATAGTAGGAGATATGTAAACAGAGAGTTTTGTTTTGTTTTGTTTTTGAGACAAGATCTTGCTCTATTGCCCAGGGTGGAAGGCAGTGGTGTGATCTCGGCTCACTACAACCTCAAACTCTTGGACTCAAGCAATCCTCCCACCTCAGCCTCCTGAGTAGCTGGAACTACGGGGATGTACCAGCTACTAGCCAGGGATGCCTGGCTATTTTTACTTTTGTAGAAATAGGGTCTTGTGGCCGGGCACAGTGGCTCATGTCTGTAATCCCAGCACTTTGGGAGGCCAAGGTGGGCAGATCACAAGGTCAGGAGATGGAGACCATCTTAGATAACATGGTGTGAACCTGGGAGGTAGAGGTTGCAGTGAGCCAAGAGCGCGCCACTGCACTCCAGCCTGGTCAACAGAGGGAGATTCCGTCTCAAAAAAAAAAAAAGAAAGAAAGAAAGAAAGAAATAGGGTCTTGCTAGGTTTCGGTTTCCCAGGCTAGCCTCAAACTCCTGGCTTCAAGCAGTCCTTCCACCTCAGCTTTGCTGGGATCACAGGCATGAACCATCACACCTGGCCTAATAATTTTTATGGTTACTTCCAGTTCTAAAATTACAAGGTTCCATGCCCGTGCATAAGTAGCTCCCATCTCTATCTGCTTAACTATCTGACTGCTGTTCTTATGTTCTCATGTCCATTCAGAATATTTTATCCCTCTTTTATTTCTGTGTGAATCTACAGATATTTCAAGACCCAGTGCAAGTACATCTTCTATCTTCTGGTTCTCAACTTTGAATTATTCTGGGTCAGCCAGGGAGCTTAAGAAAATACTGATTCACTGTCTCAAGCTAAAGTAATTAAATTAGAATCTAGCAAAGTCAGGGCAGATTTTTGTTTTGTTTTGTTTTGGTTTTTGACGGAGTCTCTCTCTATCATCCAGGCTGGAGTGCAGGGGCATGATCTTGGCTCACTGCAACCTCCACCTCCTGGGTTCAAGCAATTCTCATGCCCCCACCTACTGAGTAGCTGGGATACAGGCGCCCACCACCACGCCTGGCTAATTTTTGTATTTTTAGTAGAGATGGAGTTTCGCCATGTTGATCAGGCTGGTCTTGAACTCCTGACCTCAAGTGACCTGCCTGCCTCAGCCTCCCAAAGTGGTGGGATTACAGGTGTGAATCTCTGTACCCGGCCAACACAGAAATCTATTATATGTTAGGTACTATGATTAAGCATCCACAGAGGACAGGTGATTGAAAATTTTAATAGGACTCTCAAGGAAAAATAGGACTCTCAAGGAAAAATCATGTGTTTTTGATAACATTCCTCACTGAAATCCTGCTAGCAAATTTATATAGGATGGGATCTAAGATTGGTACTGGTCAGGACATCAGAGTAGAAAAAGAACTACTTGATGAATGAGCTTTTCAAAATATCCTTAAGTCAAAAGACACCCCAAGAAACGACAGAGGAAGAAAAAGACTGAAAGTACTTTTTGGGGCATTTTGTCTAAAGACTTGTGTTAGATTTGGCAAGTCCGAGTATCTACCTTGCAGCAGAGACAGTGAGTCTGCACACTGCTCAGTGATCCCGCAGAAATAAACCAGAGAGGTCACAAAGAGTCAGGATTAGGAAGACGTCAAAAATTTTTCTTGGCTGGGTGTGGTGGCTCAAGCCTGTAATCCCAACATCTTTGGGAGGCTGAGGTGGGAGGATGGCTTGAGCGCAGGAGTTCCAGGTTACAGTGAGCCATGATCACACTATTGCCCTCCAGCCTGGGCAACAGAGCAAGACCCTGTCTCTAAAACAAACAAACAAAAATGGTTTCTTACCATCTCTCGATCTCCCACTATTTCAAATTCAGCTCGGCCTGTGTCAGCACTGGTTGGGGAGACTGAGGACCCCCAGCCCGAAACTGCTGGTTAGTGCATTTATGAGCCCCAGGAAGTAAAGAAGCACTGAAGTAGGCTTTTATTTAATATGAATTTCCTCTCTCTCTCTCTCTCTCTCTCTCTATATATATATATATATATTTTTTTTTTTTTTTTTTTTTTGAGACGGAGTTTCGCTCTTTTTGCCCAGGCTGGAGTGCAATGGTGCGATCTCGGCTCACCGCAACCTCCGCCTCCCGGGTTCAAGCCATTCTCCTGCCTCAGCCTCCCAAGTAGCTGGGATTACAGGCATGCGCCACCATGCCTGGCTAATATTGTATTTTTAGTAGAGATAGGGTTTCTCCATGTTGGTCAGGCTGGTCTTGAACTCTCAACCTCAGGTGATCTACCCGCCTCGACCTCCCAAAGTGCTGGGATTACAGGCCTGAGCCACCACGCCCGACTTCCTCTATATTAAGGATTAAACACTTTGTTAAATTGTGAATTATCAATCCTTAGAGTGAGTTTCTGATGAGAGAAAATTACAAAATAATAATACAGTAAAATGAACTTGTGTCTCAACTGTCCAAATCAGCTGTGGAAGCTAAAGCAACTCCATCTTGGATGCTAATCCGCCACCACGACTTCTGATTAACTCTCGTTCCGGGAACACCTCTACGATTTCTACTTTCACTTTCACATACTTTCAGTAAATCTTACCCTTAGGCAAACTCCCTATGTATATGAGCCCTGGGCCTGGAGGTAAGCGTGGAGTTCCACTATCTTATCTTGCAACCACCTGAGTCATCATTTCTGTTTGTAAGTGCCTATTAAATGTTTCTTTCCCAGAAACTGGATTTGTCAGCCTCTTTCTTTGGCTTCTCAGTTTCCTTGACCTTTGGGGGTAGATTTGCATAGACCTGCTCACTATGGAACACCAGCTTCCATTACCGTTTATTCAGAGAACCAGCCAATCTTGGTAAATTCTGCTTTAGGATGATAGAGCTAATTGCAAAATATCAGAAAGAGATAAACCATAAATGCTTGCCTACCTTATGTTAGTTTTCCGCCCAGAGAACACTGGTGGAAAAAACTGTGGTTCATCTGTAACAAGCACTATGAGAAGTGCTTACTACAGCAATGACTGGGAAGATTCCAGTCATTGTTAAAGAAAAATAAAACTCATTTATATTAAAGGATATCTCTGTATGTACACAGATGTGTAATAGCAGAGAAAGGAAAAGGCTAAAGAAAAGAGAACAAGAACATTTTCAAGTGGTTGCCTCTTGGGGGCTGTTACTGTCTTCCATTTCTTTCTTTTCTTTTCTTTTTTTTGAGACAGAGTCTTGCTCTGTCACCCAGGCTGGAGAGCAGTGGTGCAATCTTGGCTCACTGCAATCTCCACCTCCCAGGTTCACGCCATTCTCCTGCCTCAGCCTCTCGAGTAGCTGGGACTACAGGCACCCGCCACCACGCCACGCTAACCTTTTTTTTTTTTTGTATTTTTTTTTTAGTAGAGACGGGCTTTCCCTGTGTTAGCCAGAATGGTCTCGATCTCTTGACCTCGTGATCCACCCCCCTCAGCCTCCCAAAGTGCTGTGATTACAGGCGTGAGCCACCGTGCCCAGCCTTGTTTTCCATTTCTTTAGAAGTGTTTCAATCTTAGCTGGGTGCAGCGGCTCACGCCTATAATCCTAACGCTTTGGGAGGCCAAGGCAGGAGGATCACAAAATCAGAAGTTTGAGACCAGCCTGACCAACGTGGTGAAACCCCACCTCTACTAAAAATACAAAAATTAGCTGGGTGTGGTGGCACGCATCTGTAGTCTCAGCTACTCGGGAGGCTGAGGCAGGAGAATCGCTTGAACCCGGGAAGCAGAGGTCGCAGTGAGCCGAGACGTCTCCACACTGCACTCTAGCCTGGGGGTGACAGGAAAGACTCCATCTCAAAAAAGAAAAGAAAAGAAAAGAAAGAAAAAGTGCTTGAATCTTCTGCAAATCTTCATATATGGCTTATGTGATATAATTAAAGCAACATTCTAAAAGAAAAGTCTAGATGGATTTCAGCAGTTAAGAGCAAAACTATACTTGCCTTTCAGAGTCGATCCGAGGAGGCACTCATTCATTCATTCACATGCATTCATTCAAGTCACTCATTGTCAAGCTCATAAGGGGCCAGGCATAAAGTCCTGAGCAACGAATAAGACAAATGCAGTCCCTGGCTTAACCGAGGTCGCATCCTAATGGAAAGACAGATGATAAACAACTGAGCAACAACTAACGGCAGATGGTGACCGGTTTGGTAAAGGTGCTCTAACAGAGAGTACCTGGGAAGACCCACTTACACAGAACGGTCGGTTAACGCCCCCTCAAGCAAGTGAAGTTTCAGCCGGGGCCTGAAGGGTGAGAAAGAGCCAATGGGAGGCTGAATGAGCTTGAAGAGCTTTCCAGGAAAAGGAAGAAACAGACTCAATGAGAGGGCTCCATATGTTCTAGAGAGGAGAAGAAACTCCCAAATTTTGCACAGCTAAGAACAAACATTCTGAGCCTACCAACCTGAGTGGCTGGGCCAGGCTGGGTGAATTCCCAAGGCACCAGAGCAGCAGGGCACTGGTAGAGGTTGACCCGTCCTCCACTCCCTGACCTACCAGAGAAGTTTCTCAGAAGGCTCCAGAGCCACATTCCACGGCCCAAGGGACCAGGCTGAGCCTGATGTGGTAAATATGAAAAAGTGAAAAATTACTGAGGATCTTTGAAAAAATATATTTGAACTACCTTTTCTGGCTGACTCCATGCAGGTCTGCTGTCCTTCCCAAACCAATTCCCAAACTGTCTTTCCATCCCGTTAGCTGTTTTTCCCTTTCCTACTTTCCGGTGTTAAGGGATTAGTAAGCCCTGCAGTGCTTCTCCATGCCAGAGCATCATTTTTCATCCCCGAGGGTCCTACACAAACACCTGCGAGGCTGACTCATGAAAGGACTCCAGGAGCCAGGGCTTTCTGGCGGAGGAGTGCAGGAGTGTGAGACAAGGTCATAGTTGTTTTTACTTTCTCCAAAGCTATTGCAAGCAGCCTGGTCATCTTCACTCTGGGATGCTGGTTTGTCACTAACTACGCTATGTATGTGAAAGTACATAGGAAAGAAGGAGCTCTTGGCAGCTGACCATTTGCATCCTGGGGGCATCTGAGGCTGATTTGTTGATGTAGAACTCATTTTAGGAGATCTGTTCAGCAGAAGGGTCTGATAATTTTTTTTTTTTTTTTTTGGAGACAGTTTTGCTGTCACCCAGGCTGGAATGCAGTGTCTCGATCTTGGCTCACGGCCACCTCTGCACCACAACGCCTGGCTAATTTTTCATATTTTTAGTAGAGATGGGGTTTCACTATGTTGGCCAGGCTGGTCTTGAACTCCTGACATCAGGTGATCCGCCTGCCTCAGTCTCCCAAAGTGCTGGGATTACAGGCATAAGCCACGCGCCTGGCCAAGAATCATGTAACTAGGGCAACCGCAGTAATATTCAGTTAGCATTTCTCTAAGGTCACTGTTTTATTCTATCAACTTTTGCTTTACTCATCAAATCCCAGAGTTGTCATGTTCTCATAGAAAGCACAAAATTTTCAATGTCAAATATACGTGGGTTCAAATCCTAGAACCTGAGAGTCCCTGATGTTCAGCATTCCGATATCCTTTTGCCTGTTTCAAAATTAAAATGAGAAAATATATGTAAGGTAATTGTATCTATTAGTCAGCCTTTGCTGTGATAATAAGCCTCAGTTTCAGTGGTCTATGATCCAAGCATTTATTTCTCAGAGTTTTGCAGGCTGGCCTTGGCTGCGCTGGGCTGGGCTCTAGGTGTCTTCTCATTTGGAGAATGAGGCTGAAGGAGCAGCGGCTACATGGGGTGTGAAGCTCTCGTGGAATACAGCAGGACAAGAGGACCAGATGAAAGGTGGCCTTGGAACTAGTCTGCTGTCACCTCAGCCTAGTCCATTGTCCAAAATAAGTTCCCACGTAGAGGGAAGGAAGGGTGAACGTGTGCTTAATGATAATGCAATTGTCACATTAAGGCCGGGAGCATGTTAGGTGCTTAACAGATGTTAGCCTCCACCCCTTCCCCAATGCCTGCAGTAGAATTTAATAAATGAATAGTAATGACCATAAGCCAACTCTGTTGCCAGCCCATGTCTTTGCTTTAATGACAGTCTAAGAGCCTGTATTCACCTTCCTCAGCTTCCTCACCATTCCCAGATCCATTCCTGAATTCCTTATTCCACACCCTTGCCTCACTTTCCTTTGCAGCACCTCACTTGGCCTTGTGCCCTGACACCTGGTGATGTCCACATACTTTCCACCTTCATGGTAACCCTAATAAGCCCCAGGACCACATGGCTTCCTGCTGTTCTGGTCCTCCCTGGTCTCCATTGGCTAGGCTCACTGTGACTTTGTTGATCGAGTATGGCATCAATCACCACCTTTTTTTTATTTTTATTTTTTATTTTACTTTAAGTTCCAGGATACATGTGCAGAATGTACAGGGGTATTACATAGGTATACGTGTGCCATGGTGGTTTGCTGCACCTATTGACCTGTCCTGTAAGTTCCCGCTCCTTGCCCCCGACCCTGCAACAGGCGTGGTGTGTGTTCTTCCCCTCCCTGTGTCCATATGTTCTCATTGTTCACCTCCCACTTATGAGTGAGAACATGCAGTGTTTTGGTTTTCTGTTCCCATGTTAGTTAGTTTTTTTTTGTTTTTTTTTGTTTTTTTTGAGACAGAGTTTTGCTCTTGTTGCTCATGCTGGAATGCAATGGCGCGATCTCAGCTCACCGCAACCTCTGCCTCCTGGGTTCAAGCAATTCTCCTGCCTCAGCCTCCTGAGTAGCTGGGACTACAGGCCCCTGCCACCACGCCCGGCTAATTTTTTGAGTGCAGTCATGGTGCCTAGAGGTCCTTCCATAGGAAGGAAGGGAAAAAAAAGAAAGAATGAAATAGATGTGGAGGATACAAGATGTTTTTCAACAATGTCCTCAAGAGGTGCACAGGCCAGATTGAGTGGCTCGCACCTGTAATCCCAGTGCTTTGGGAGGCAGAGGTGGGAGGATAGCTTGAGCCCAGGAGTTCAAGTCCTCAGTAAACTCTGATCATGACACTGCACTCCAGCCTGGGTGACAGAGCAAGATCCTATCTCTAAAAAAATTTTTTTTAATTAAAAAAAAAGGCACACAGTCCAGTGGATGGGTGGACATACAACAGATACCATCTGCTGATATTAAGAGACACACGTGCAAGGGCATTGGTGAAAGTGCTGTCAACCCAGGGCCGGGCACGGTGGCTCACGCCTGTAATCCCAGAACTTTGGGAGGCCAAGGCGAGCGGATCACGAGGTCAGGAGATCGAGACCATCCTGGCTAACATGGTGAAACCTCGTCTCTACTAAAAATACAGAAAATTAGCTGGGTGTGGTTGTGGGCACCTGTAGTCCCAGCTACTCGGGAGGCTAAGGCAGGAGAATGGCGTGAACCCGGGAGGCGGAGCTTGCAGTGAGCCAAGATCGCGCCACTGCACTCCAGCCCAGGCGACAGAGCGAGAGTCCGTCTCAAAAAAACAAAAGAAAGAAAAGAAAGTGGTGTCAACCTTCACAGGTTTGATTGGCTTGCAAGAAGTTTCCCACCTTCAATTGGCATTAGCTCCCAACATTTCAACATTGATCATAAATAGTTAATGATCTAGAATACACACTAATCAAAGATCCATTTGTAGAAATTCTGTGAATCCTTTTGTAAATAGATTGTATTTGTTTTATGTGTATGATTTCCCTAAGTTAGTGCTGTTGTACATTTATATTTTATTTTTATGGCATAGTATTAGCTAGAAATGAGTGCTCTGGGAAGAGGCGGGAGCTCCGTGCCTTTAGGCTGAGTGCTTCTAAGCATTAGTCACGGCATGTGGAATCAATCAATCGTCTACTGAACACTTACTTTACACCACCCACTGTGCCAAATACTGAGGAGCAACATGTATGTGGCCTTGCCTGTGTTTCTTATTGTGAGCAACGCTTAATTGCTAGCATTAAACCCATTTCACAGAGATTAACTAAGCAGACTGTGAGCTTACATGACTCCCTACATCAGCAGCTGAGTTGGGACAAAAAGTCAGAATCTTGGCTCTTTTGATAGTTTGAGCCTTGAAAAAATACTCTCCTTCCAGCTTGATCCAATTAACTCATCCACAGTCTTTTGGCAAAGAGAATCTGAAAGGATACCTGGTTAGTCTGAAACAAAACAAAATAAAACAATGCTTGACATTCCTTTTTAACTTTTTTTTTTTTTTTTCCCCGAGATGGAGTCTCGCTGTGTCTCCCAGGCTGGAATGCAATGGCGTGATCTTGGCTCACTGTACCTTCTACCTCCCGGGTTCAAGTGATTCTTTTGCCTCAACCTCCTGAGTAGCTGCAATTACAGGCTCCCGCCACCATGCCTGGCTAATTTTTTTATTTTTAGTATAACTCTGTGAAGCTGCAGGCAAAGTCCACAAAGGTTTATAAAAGAAGCAGGGGATACTCTCAGGCCCAAAAGCCAGGGGAGCCTGAAGGTTTTTTAAAATTGTTGTATGAGGCCAGGTGCAGTGTCTCACACCTGTAATCTCAGCACTTTGGGCGGCCGAGGTGGGCGGATCACCTGAGGTTAGCAGTTTGAGACCAGTCTCACCAACATGGTGAAACCCTTTCTTTACTAAAAATACAAAAATTAGCTGGGCGTGGTGGTGCACGCCTGTGGTTCTAGCTACTTGGGAGGCTGACTGAGGACGATTACTTGTACTCGGGAGGCAGAGTTTGCAGTAGGCTGAGATCACACCACTGCACTCCAGCCTGGGTGACAGAGCGAGACTCTGTCTTGAAAATTAAATAAATAAATGAATAAATAATAAAATAAAAATTGTCATATGATATACATTGGCTCGGCACAGTGCCTCCCACCTATAATCCCAGCACTTTGGAAAGTGGACTTTGGCAATTGGAGGCAGGAAGTTCACTTAAGCCCAGGAGTTTGAGGCCAGCCTGGGCAACATAGTGAGACCCCATCTCTAAAAAAAATTGTAGTACACATAAAATGTACCACTGTAACCACTTTTAAGTGTGCAGTTCAGTGGCATTAAGTGCCTTCACACTGTTGTGCAGCCACGTCACTATCTGTCCCCAGGACTTTTCATCTTCCCAAACTTCAACTCTGTACCCATTAAACGTTAACTCCCATCCTCCCTTCACCCCAGCTCCTGGAAACTTCTGTCCTGCTTTCTGTCTCTGTGAATTTGAGACAAGTGGAATGAGACAGTATTTGCCTTTCTGTGACTGGCGTACTTCAGTTAGCATAAGGTCCATCAGATTCATCCACGACCTATTGGTGATCCATTCATGCATTGATGGGTATATGGGCTGCTTCCATGTTTTAGATATTGTGGCTTTTTGTTTGTTTGTTTGTTTTTGTTTTGTTTTTTTTTTTGAGACAGAGTTTCACTCTTGTTGCCCAGGCTGGAGTGCAATGGCATTATCTCAGCTCACTGCAACCTCCACCTCCCGGGTTCAAGCGATTCTCCTGCCTCAGCCTCCCAAGTAGCTGGGATTTCAGGCATGCACCACCACGCCCAGCTAATTTTGTATTTTTAGTAGAGATGGGGTTTCTTCATGTTGATCAGGCTAGTCTCGAACTCCTGACCTTAGGTGATCCTCCCTCCTCAGCCTCCCAAAGTGTTGGGATTACAGGTGTGAGGCACTGCACCCAGCCTAGATATTGTGTTTTTGTTAGTTTGTTTGTTTCTTTTTAGAAGCAGTTTCGCTCTTGTTGTCCAGGCTGGAGTGCAATGGCACGATCTCGGCTCACTGCAGCCTCCACCTCCCAGGTTCAAGCGATTCTCCTGTCTCAGTCTCCTGAGTAGCTGGGATTACAGGTGCACGCCACCACACCCAGCTAATTTTTGTATTTTTAGTAGAGATGGGGTTTCATCATATTGGTCAGGCTAGTCTCGAACTCCTGACCTCAGGTGATCCACCCACCTCGGCTTCCCAAAGTGCTGGGATTACAGGCGTCAGCCTCGGCGCCCAGCCAGATATTGTTGAATAATACTACTATGAGCATGGACGTACACAATCTTGAATTATCTTATTTATTTATTTATTATTTTTAAATTTCAATGAATTTTTTATGCCTAAACTATGAACAACGTAGCCTTGACTGTTTAATGGAAGCTTTTATTCACACTTTGCAAGCTACAGGAAAAGAGGAGCTTGAGAGCAGCCTGACCAACATGGTGAAACCATGTCTCTACTAAAAACACAAACATTAGCTGGGTGTGGTGGCCCACTTGGAATCCCAGTTACTAGGAAACTGAGAGGGGAGAATCACCTGAGCCCTGAAGGTTAAGGCTGCAATGAGCCAAACAAACAAAGAAAACAATTGTCCATATCAAAGTTAGCTTTTTGGGGAACTGGGTGTGACAGCTTACATCTGTAACCCCAGTGCTGGGGAGGCCAAGGTGGGAGGGTTACTTGAGCCTAGGAGTTTGAGATTACCCTGGGCAACAAAGTGAGACCCCTATCTCTGCAAAAAAAAAAAAAAAAAAATAGCCAGGTGTGGTGGCACACACCTATAGTCTTAGCTACTCAGGAGGCTGAGTCAGGAGGATTACTGGAGCCCAGGAGTTTTAGGTTGTGGTGATCTATGAGTGTGCCACTGCACTCCAGCCTGGGTGACACTGGGTAACAGAGACAAGACCCTGTTTAAATCAATAAATTTTAAAAATATACAGATTTGAGAGTTTCTTTTAAATGCATAATCTCTTGACCAGATAAGGAGGGAGAGCCAGTGGGTCAAAATGGAAGCTCAGAGATCTAGAAGAATCTGAAGCAGCTATTCTCTGGAATCCAAATAAGAGTATCTCCCCTCCCCTCCCTTCCCCTCCCCTTTTCTCCCCTCCCTTCTCTTTTCTGAGACTTTATTTTGAGACAGGGTCTCCCTCTATGACCCAGGCCAGGGTGCAGTGGCACAATTCCACCTTACTACAGTCTTGACCTCCTGGCTCAAGCAATTCTCCCACCTCAGCCTCGCAAGTAGCTGGGACTACAGGTCTGTGGCACCACACCCAGCTAATATGTTTGTTGTTGTATTTTTTGTAGAGACAGGGTTTCACCATGTTGCCCAAGCTCAGTCCTCTTCTTAATTGACTTTTCATTCTTTTTGTTTGTTTGTTTGAGACGGAGTCTCACTTTGTCACCCAGGCTGGAGTGCAGTGACATGATCTCGGCTCACTGCCAGCTCTGCCTACCGGGTTCACGCCATTCTCCTGCCTCAGCCTCCCGAGTAGCTGAGACTATAGGCGCCTGCAACCATGCCCGGCTAATATTCTGGTTTTTTTTTAGTAGAGACAGGGTTTCACCGTGTTAGCCAGGATGGTCTCGTTCTCCTGACCTCGTGATCCGCTCCCCCCTCAGCCTCCCAAAGTGCTGGGGTTACATGCATGAGCCACTGTGCCCGGCCGGCTTTTCATTCTTAAACATTGTAAATGATTGCCATTCTCTCCTCATTTAAAAAAAAAAAAAAAAAAGAAAAGGCAGTCAGCTTTCCTACTCATCCCCTGCTTCCACCTCCTCCTCCTGAGTCTCCCTGGTTTAGTCTGGCTTGCTGGGCAACATTCACGCAGTTGATTGTGGCTGCACACCCACTCCTGACAGCAAGTCGCATATGGACGTTTCCACCTGACCAGCAACCATCCTGCCTCTCTAATCCCTTCACTCTCCTAGGTAACTGTCACACGTGGTCTCTCTTCCCCACCCTTACTTCTAGCTGAAGACCTTGCTTCCTAGTCCACTGAGAAAGCTAACAACATGGATAGCATATGTGACCTTAGTAAGAGGGGTTTCCATGGAGTGGTGAGGATAAAGACGGATTAGGTGGATTTAAGAGGGAATGTGCGGCCGGGTGCGGAGGCTTATGCCTGTAATCCCAGCACTTTGGGAGGCCGAGGCGGGCAGATCACTTGAGGACAGGAGTTCAAGATCAGCCTGGCTGGCCGGGCGCGGTGGCTCAAGCCTGTAATCCCAGCACTTTGGGAGGCCGAGGCGGGTGGATCATGAGGTCAGGAGATCAAGACCATCCTGGCTAACATGGTGAAACCCCGTCTCTACTAAAAATACAAAAAACTAGCTGGGCGTGGTGGCGGGCGCCTGTAGTCCCAGCTACTCGGAGGCTGAGGCGGGAGAATGGCGTGAACCCGGGAGGTGGAGCTTGCAGTGAGCCGAGATCACGCCACTGCACTCCAGCCGGGCGACAGAGCAAGACTGGCCCCAAAAAGCGATCAGCCTGGCCATCATGGCAAACCCCATCTCTACTAAAATACAAAATTAGCTGGTGTGGTGGCGCGGTAATCTTAGTCCCAGCTACTCGAAGAGGGCCGAGGCAGGAAGAATCACGACCTGGAGGTGGAGGTTGCAGTGAAACCAAAAGCCATTCCACCGTGACCAGCTCAAAGGCAACCGGCGAGACTCCATTTCAAAAGCGGAAACGCAGGAGGAAAGGAATTGGAGACAGTGGAGTGAGACAAAATCCTCCCCAGGGTTTTCTTTGTGGCGCGGAACCTGGCGAAATAAGCGAAGCGTGGTGAATGAGAGTTTGAGGGTCAAGATAACGCCACCTAAGTGCTTGTATGCATACAGTAGTGCACAAACCTCGGCTCCACATACACTTTGATCCAAGAATTCTCCTTCTCGGCTTCCCAACCCCTCAAGAATGATCTCCTGGGCTGGCATGGCGGGCTCAGCTCCCAACCCTGCTGGCCTCGGGAGTCTGGAGGCGCATCCACCCCTATAGCAGCCCAGGTTTTGGTGACCAGCCCCTGGTCAACATGGTGGTTTTCCCACCCCTACAAAAATACCTGTACCACGGGGCACGGCAGGTGCATCACTGTAATCCCAGCTAAATTGTGA
Source organism: Papio anubis (assembly GCF_008728515.1). Taxonomy (NCBI): domain Eukaryota; kingdom Metazoa; phylum Chordata; class Mammalia; order Primates; family Cercopithecidae; genus Papio; species Papio anubis. Next base: position 211,426,070 of record NC_044976.1, read on the forward strand.
GCCGAGTGTGGAGAATTGCTTGAACTCCAGGAGGCGAGGGCCGCAGTGAGCTTGAAATCACTTCACTGCACTCCAGCCTCACAACAAGAGGGAAACTCGGTCAAAAATAAATAAATAAATAAATAAATAAATAAATAAAACAAATGCAGATCTTGAAACAGAAGGCAGGCATTGATGCCTATGGCCATACCACCCTGGAATGCAATCTCGATTCAGGAGAAGGAAGGAATTGAAGGGGAAATCTCCAGAAATAAGAAGGATTTCCTTTTTCCAACTGAGAGCAACACTTCATTCAGCTCATTGATTCTCCACTGAAGAAGGGCTCTACAGATAGATTTTGGAGTATCCTGGAGGCATTATTCAGTTGGATAAATCCCAGAGTCAGAAAGAATTCTACCCTTCCTCCACTAGATTCCCTTAGCCTGCAGGCATTGTCCCTCTGGGCTGACTCCAGCTCAAAAGCCCGTGCTCCATTTTGCTCGGTTTTCATGAAAGCATACTAAAATAAGGCATAGCCATTACCAGTGAATTAATTTTGCCATTCTACTCGGGAATGAATCAGGACTCAGAACTGACCACGCATTGAAAGCAGTTTCAACTCATTCTGCTGTTCCTCAACCCCAGGGAGAAGTGTCAGGGTGAGGAAAGACAGATTCTGTGAGGATCCTTTCCAACTTTGGACTCTAGGCCGGGCTGTGGCTCACGCCTTCAATCCCAGCACTCTGGGAGGCTGAGGTGGAGAATCACTTGAGGCCAAGAGTTCGAGACCAGCCTGGACAACACACATGGTTGAAACCCCCTCTCTACTAAAATACAAAAAATTAGCTGGGCATGGTGGCGGGTGCCTGTAATCCCAGCTACTCCAGAGGCTGAGGCAGGAGAATCACCTGAACCCAGGAGGCAGAGGTTGCAGGAGCTGAGATCAGCCACTGCACTCCAGCCTGGGTGACGGAGAAAGACTCCGCCTCAAAAAAAAATAAAAATAAAATATGACCCCAGGGTTAACACCCAGAGTGGGCACCATGCACCCCTTTGCAGTACTGTGCAACCCTTGTTGCTAAATTCATAGCAACGGAAGATTATTGCTGTAAGCTTTTGCAGCAATTGAGCTTTCAAGTCCCCCTGGATCGCATTATGGAGTATCCTGATCGATTATGAGGAGTCTCATGGGTCCACTGACAGTTTCTGTGGAATGGTGAATGACCCGACAGAGGTGTGGGACTCCCTGCAGTCAGCTTCAGGAGGATGATCCTGTTACCTACTGGACTCCTGAGCATTTCCTGAGCGGTCAGGTGGGCTAGAGAGACGTTATGACTAATTGTTTACTTTCTACACCTTAGCTCCTCGCATTCAGGAAAGTAGGGATGTACTGTCTGCCTGCCCACCTCCCAGTGGTTTTGAGGTTCAGGTATACACGGGTGAGAAAAACAATTTAAAAGAGAACGCCGGGCGCTGGGTGGCTCAAGCCTGTAATCCCAGCATCTCTTGGGAGGCCGTGACGGGCTGATCACGAGGTCAGGAGATCGAGACCATCCTGGCTAACACAGTGAAACCCTGTCTCTACTAAAAAAAAAAAATACAAAACTAGCTGGCGCTGGTGGCGTGGCGCCTGCAACCCAGCTACTCGGGAGGCTGAGGCAGGAGAATGGCTGTGAAACCCGCAGGCGGAGCTTGCAGTGAGCCGAGACCGCCACTGCACTCCAGCCTGGCGACAGAGCCGGTGACTCCGCCTCAAAAAAAAAAAAAAAAAAAAAAAAAAGAGAAACAAACAAAAGAGAACACTGGGTGAGAGATCACAGGAAGGACCAAGTGGTAACAGATGTCAATTGATAGGCCAGGGGCGGTGGCTCACGCCTGTAAACCCAGCATTTTGGGAGGCCAAGGTGAGCGGATCACTTGAGGTCAGGAGTCGGAGACCAGTCCTGGTCAACATGTCTAAACCTCATCTCTACTAAATAAATAAATACATAAATAAGCACAAAAATTAGCCAGGCGTAGTGGTGGGCGCCTGTAATCCCAGCTACTCGGGAGGCTGAGGCAGAAGAATCACTTGAACCCAGGAGGTGGAGGTTGTAGTGAGCTGAGATCACACCACTGCACTCCAGCCTGGGCAATGGAGTGAGACTCTGTCTCAAAAAAAAAACACAAAAAGATGTAAACGGATGCTGCTGCCATGATGGGAACATGGATTAAATGGGGTTTGAAGACTACAGTAAAGGGTGGCCAGTGGAGACTGTTTCCTTGACATGTTTTCCTTCCACATTTTCCTCCACGTGTGGTTCAATGTAGCACAACCGCCTGATGTGCTGAAACGTGTGGAGTCCAGGGCCACTCCCCAGTGAATGTGAAGGATGGCTTCCTGCCTTCCCTCGGCCCACAGAGCCTCCTCCTGCCAGAATAATAGATGTTACTGGCAGGCTGCCTCCTGCTGGACTCTAGGAGGAGTAACTAACTTTTCATCCCCTACTGTGGTTTCCTGCAGATGAGGAATGTGGATCCTTCTGTGTGTGTTTATTTTATGCACTACCCCACCATGTCAATAACTACAGGTTAGAGGCTCATAGGTTTTTGCTTAAAGCAAGTACTTGGCCAAGTGCTCATGCCTGTAATCCCAGTGCTTTGGGAGGTTGAAGTGAGGGAAGATTGCTTGAGGCCAGTTCGAGACTAGCCCTGGCAACATAGCAAGGTCCCATCTTAACAACAACAACAACAAAAATTAAAAAAACAAAATGAACCCAGTGTGGTGACATTGCCTGTAGTCTCAAGTACTCGGGATACTGAGGTGGGAGGATCGCTGGAGTCTGGGAGGTGGAGACTGCAGTGAACAGTGATTGTGCCACTGTACCCCAACCTGGGTAACACAGTGAGACTGCGTCTAAACAAAGCAATTGAAAAAATAGGCTGGGCGAGGTGGCTTACGCCTATAATCCTAGCATTCTGGGATGTCAAGGTGGGCAGAACATTTGAGGCCAGGAGTTCGAGAGTAGCCTGGCCAACTTGGTGAAACCCCGTCTCTACTGAAAATACAAAAATTAGCCAGGCGTGGTGGCATGTGCCTGTAGTCCCAGATACTCGGGAGGCTGAGGCAGGAGAATCGCTTGAACCCCAAGGTGGAGTTTGCAGTGAGCCAATAATTGCACCACTGCACTCCAGCCTGGGTGACAGAGGGAGACTGTCTAAAAAAAAAAACCAAAAAAACAAAAAAGAAGTTAAGTGTGGCCAGGTGTGCAGTGGCCCATGCCTGTAATCCCAGCACTTTGGGAGGCCAAGGCAGGAGGATCAGTTGAGGTCAACAGTTCGACAAGCCTGGGCAACATGGCAAAAGCCCAGCTCTACTAAAAATACAAAAATTAGCCGGGTGGGGTGGTACACGTCCGTAGTCCCAGCTACTCAGGAGGCTGAGATACAAGAATCACTTGAACCCTGGACACGAAGGTTACAGTGAGTGGAGACTGTGCTGCTGCACCCCAGCCTGGGTGACAGAGAGAGACTCCATCTGGAAAAAAAAAAAAAAAAGTTTGTCACAGAGCAGACAGCCTTAAATTGGGGGCCAGAGAAGGTTCTCGGAGAAAATGTCCTCTCTGAAATATTCCTGAATCAATAACAGAAGCATCCTCTAGCAGTTGACTGCAGAGCCCCTACCCCTTTTCAGATCCTTCATTATTCCCTAGAACCTCCTGGTGGGCCAAACATGAGAGGCAACCACAACTGATTAGGAGACAGATCAAAAGTTCAAAAAACATAAAACAATAATCTACTGTTCACTGTGGATTTAGCAGTTAATCAGCCCTAGAGGATGAGTGACTCGGCCAGGTGGAGAGGGGAAGGAAGAGTGTTCCAGTCAGAGGGAACAAAGTTACATGCTGGATAGAACCGAAATGCAACTAGCATGCAGGAACACAGAGGAGCCCATGGCTCAGGAGAGCAGGAAATGGGGAGAGAAGAAGCCAGGAAGACGGGCTCCCGTGTTGGTGTTAGGTTAAAATGATTGAACTTTCCCCCTTTTTTTTTTTTTTTTTTTTTTTGAGACGGAGTTTCTCTCTGTCACCCAGGCTGGAGTAAAGTAGTGTGATCTTGGCTCACTGCAACCTCCACCTCCTGGGTTCCAGCAATTCTCCTGCCTCAGCCTCCTGAGTAGGTGGGATTACAGGCACCTGTCACCATGCCCGACTAATTTTTGTATTTTTAGTAGAGACGGGATTTCACAATATTGGCCAGGATGGTCTCCAACTCCTGACTTCAAGTGATCCACCCACTTCCGCCTCCCAAAGTGCTGGGATTACAGGTGTGAGCCACCTCGCCCAGCCTGAACTTTTATTTTCTTTTAAGAGTGTGTGTGTGTGTGTGTGTGTGTGTGTATGTGTGTAAAGGGGGCATGGGGATGAGGGGGTCAGGGTTGGGGACAGGGTCTCACTCTGTTGCCCAGGTGGGAGTGGAGTGGACCGTAGCTCACTGCAACCTCAAGCTCTGAAGCAATCCTCCCACCTCACCCTTTTAAGTAGCTGGGACTGTAAGTGGCCACCCCACCTGGCTAATTTTTTCACTTTTTGTAGAGAAGGGGTCTGCCTATGTAGCCCAGGGTATTCTGGGACTACTGGCCTCCAGCGATCCTTCCGCCTCGGCCTCCCAGTGTACCGGGATTACAGGCGTGAGCCAACGCCCTCGGCCAAAGTTGATTGGACTTGATCTTAAGGTTAGATAAGAGCGTTAAACACTGTAAGGAGGGCAGTGCCATGATGAGATTTTAGTTTTAGCAAGATTACTCTTAAGGCGTGCCTTGGACGTGGTACAGGAGGAAAAGGAGGTGATCAGATTTTCCTTTTGGAAATAATCCCGGGCCTGTAAGGAGCTGAAGGGGGTCTACAGGTACCGAGGGAGGGTACCATTGTAGGATTTTCAGTAGGAGAGTGACAAGACGACATGTGCATTTTAAAAGGATCACTCTTCTAGAAAGACCTGAAAAGCTATAAAATGATAAGCAACTGGGAGCCTCAGGAAAATTAGACACAAGGCGGGAGTCAGGCCCTCCGCCATGACTTCCATCCGCTTCCTGTGCCAGCGCTGCCACCAGGCTCTAAGGCTGAGCTGCTCCTCGGAGTCCGGGAGCCTCCCAGCGGCCGCGGCGCCCACCTCCGGGCAGGCTGAGCCCGGAGACACCCCGGAGCCCAGCGCCGCCACCAGCGAGGTGACAGATGCTGAGGAACCACAGGACGGCGCCTCCAGCAGACCCCTTCCAGGTGATGGCATTGTGTCCAGGGACCAGGCCAACGTCTTCACCCTGCTGGGGGAGCTTGGCCCCATGCAAGCGCTCAGTAGCATCCAGAAGGCAGCTGGTGACATTTTTGACATCGTCTCTGGCCAAGAAGATGTGGACCATCCCCTGTGTGAAGAGTGCACCGACAGTCTTCTAGAGCAGCTGGACATCCAGCTCGCTCTCACAGAAGCTGAGAGTCAGAACTACCAACGCTGCCTGGAGACCGGGATGCTGGCGACCAGCGAGGACGAGACCGCGGCGCTGCGGGCGGAGCTGCGGGACCTGGAGCTGGAGGAGGCCAGGCTGGTGCAGGAGCTGGAGGATGTGGACAGGAGCAATGCAAGAGCAGCCACGGATCTCGAGGCAGCCCAGGCAGAGGCTGCGGAGCTGGGTCAGCAGGAAAGGCGGTACTACAGGGACTACAGTGCCTTGAAGTGGCAGCAGCTGGAACTGCTTGACCAGCTGGGGAACGTGGAGAACCAGCTGCAATATGCCAGCGTCCAGATGGACCGGTTGAAGGAAATCAACTGTTTCACTGCCACGTTTGAGATCTGGGTGGAGGGCTCCTTGGGCGTCATCAATAACTTCAGGTTGGGCCGCCTCCCCACTGTCCCTGTGGGCTGGAATGAGATTAACGCTGCCTGGGGACAGGCAGCTTTGCTGCTCCTTGCCCTGGCCAATACAATTGGACTGCAGTTTCAGAGGTATCGACTCATCCCCTGCGGAAACCATTCCTATCTGAAGTCTTTAACAGATGAGGGCACTGAGCTCCCCTTGTTCTCTTACGGGGGGCAGGATGTTTTCCTCAATAACAAGTTCGACCGCGCGATGGTGGCCTTCCTGGACTGCATGCAGCAGTTCAAGGAAGAGGCTGAGAAGGGTGAGCTGGGCCTCTGTCTGCCCTACAGGATCCAGGTGGAGACAGGCCTGATGGAGGACGCTGGCGGCCGAGGGGAATGCTATTCCATCAGAACCCATCTGAACACGCAGGAGCTGTGGACAAAGGCACTCAAGTTCTTGCTTATAAATTTAAAGCGGAGTCTCATCTGGGTTGCCTCAAGGTATCAAAAGTAGCTTTCTTGAGTCTTGCTCTGTCACCCAGGCTGGAGTACAGTGGTGCCATCTTGGCTCACTGCAACCTCGGCTTCCTGGGTTCAAGCAATTCTCCTGCCTCAGCCTCCCGAGTAGCTGGGATTATAAGCGCCTGCCATCACACATGGCTAATTTTTGTATTTTTAGTAGAGACGGGGTTTCGCCATGTTGACCAGGTTGGCCTTGAACTCCTGGTCTCAGGTGATCCACCTGCCTCGGCCTCTCAAAATGCTGGGATTACAGGTGTGAGCCACCACACCTGGCCTTTTTTGAGACAGAGCCACACTCTGTGGCCCGGGCTGGAGTGCAGTGACACGATCTCGGCTCACTGCAGCCTCTACCTCCTGGGTTCAGGCAATTCTCCTGCCTCAGCCTCCCAAGTAGCTGGGATTACAGGTGCGCACCACCACACCCAGCTAATTTTTGTATTTTTAGTAGAGACAGGGTTTCGTCATGTTGGCCAGGCTAGTCTCAACCTCCTGATCTCAGGGGATCCGCCTACCTCAGACTCCCAAACTGCTAGAATTACAGGCATGAGCCACCCCGCCCAGCCCACTTTCTTTTTTTCTAAAGTATTGTAAATATATTATCAGATAAGTCTTCCCCAACACACTTTTGTCCCTTCTTCCTTGTAACTTCCACTCCCCTTCTCCACCTGAACATTCAAAATGACAGGAAAAATTAAATCACAAGAGGCTAAGATTACTTCTGCATAAAGGGATAAAGGGACACAGAGGGCAAGGACTAAGGGTGGGGAGGAAAGAGGGCATGGTGAGGAGCAAGGTGGAGGTTTTCAATTTTTTAATTTAAAGATATTTTGGGCCATGGATGTATGTAATGGAACATTGGAGTCGGGGGCAGGGGAAAGAATACTCAAAAATTTCGTTTTTGTTATGATGCCCCTCCTCTTCATCCCTGTTGTGTAAGCCCCTCCTCTTCATCCCTGAGAAACTTTCAATAAATTTCGACTGTTCTTCAATGATTTAAAGTGAGAGGTGAGTCTTACTGGACTGTGTCATGATGTGGAGATTAACTGTGAGGTGAGGGGCTGAGGTGGCCAGGAAGTGACTGGTAACATTGGCTGGTAGATAAATTAAAGGGTCTTGAGGTGAACCCTTCCAGAAAGCTGAAGATTGAATCCTAGCACTTTGAGAGGTGGAGGAGGGAGAATTGCTTGAGCCCAGAAGTTCCGAGACCAGCCTGGGCAACCTAGAGCAACCCCATCTTAACAAAAATTTTTAAGTTAATTTTATTTTATTATTATTAATTTTTTGAGACAGAGTTTCGCTCTTGTCTCCCAGGCTGGAGTGCAGTGGTGCCATCTCAGCCCACGGCAACCTCTGCCTCCCAGGTTCAAGCAATTCTCCTGCCTCAGCCTCCCTTAAGTAGCTAGGATTACAGACATCCACCACCACACACAGCTGATTTTTTTCTTTTTTTTTTTGGAGACAAAATCTCACTCTGTCATCCAGGCTGGAGTGCAGTGGCACAATCTCAGCTCACTGAAACCTCTGCCTCCCAGTTCATGATTCTCCTGCCTCAGCCTCCCGAGAAGCTGGGATTACAGGTTTGTGCCACCACGCCCAGCTAATTTTTATATTATTTTAGTAGAGACGGGGTTTCACCATGTTAGCCAGGCTGGTCTCGAACTCCTGACCTCAGGTGACAGGCCCAACTTGGCTTCCTAAAATGCTGGAATTACAGGCGTGAGCCACCTTACCTGGCCTACAAAATATTTTTTAAAAATTAGCCTGGCGTGATGTGGTGTGCACCTGTAGTCCTAGCTAGCCTGGAGGCTGAGGTGGGAGGATCACTTGAGCCTGGGAGGTCCAGGTTGCGGTGAGCTGTGACTGAGCCACTGAACTCGAGCCTGGGCCACAGAGTGAGACCTCATCTCTAAAAAATAAAAAGTAAAATAAGCAAACCAGAGAAAGTTTTAAAAATGCAAATTGTATCATGCCATTCTCCAGCTTCTCCATTGCCCTCATAAAATCTCAAATCCTGACCACAACTTTCAGCCCCAGAAGATCTGTTCCTGCTGCCTCTCCAGGCCCAGATTATACTTCTCCCAGTTCCTTTCTGTGCCAAAATGTGCCAAGCCTATCACTCTCCACCTTTGTCTGTGCTCTTCCCTGTGTCAATGTCTTCTTTTTTATGTATTTATTTTTTTGAGACGTAGTCTCCCTCTGTCACCCAGGCTTGAGTGCAGTGGCTCAATCTAAACTCACTGCAACCTCCACCTCCCGGATTCATGTGATTCTCCTGCCTCAGCCTCCTGAGTAGTTGAGATTACAGGCACCTGCTGCCACGCCCGGCTAATACATGTATTTTTAGTAGACATGGGGTTTCGCCATTTTGGCTAGGTTGGTCTTGAACTCCTGACCTCAGGTGATCTGCCCGCCTTGGCCTACCAAATTGCTGGACTTAAGGCATGAGCCACTGCTCATGCCTGTGTGTCAATGTCTTCTAACCAAACTATAAACTACTTCTGGAGGGCTAATTTAACTCTGTCATGCAGATGTACCTAGAATAACCCCTACATATTAAGCATTCTATAATATGTAAAGTACAAAGATTAGATTATAAAATATGCAGTTTCAAAACTCAGAAAAGTATTTAGAAGGAAAATGGGCTGGGCGCGGTGGCTCACGCCTGTAATCCCAGCACTTTGGGACGCCAAGGCGGGAGGATCACAAGGTCAGGAGATGGAGACCATCCTGGCTAACACAGTGAAACCCAGTCTCTACTAAAAACACAAAAAATTAGCCGGGCGTGGTGGCGAGCACCTGTAGTCTCAGCTACTGGGGAGGCTGAAGCAGGAGAATAGCGTGAACCTGGGAGGCGGAGCTTGCAGTGAGCTGAGATTGCACCACTGCACTGCACTCCAGCCTGGGCAACAGAGTGAGACTCCGTCTCAAAAAAAAAAAAAAGGAAAATGTTTCCAATAATATGTATTCCTTCGATATACATGAAGGCATTTCCATGAAAATTTTATACTTAAAAATAAGCCAGGGTTGGACACAGTGGCTCACGCCTCTAATTTCAGCACATTAGGAGGCCGAGGTGGGAGGATTGCTTGAAACCAGGAGCTTGAGAACCCCCTGGGCAATATAGTGAGACATAATCTCTACAAAAAAATTTAAAATGTTAAAATATTAGCCAGGAGTGGTAGCATGTGCCTGTAGTCCCAGATATTCTGGAGGCTGAAGTGGGAGAATCGCTTAAGCCCAGGAAGTCAAGGTTACAGTGAGGTGTGAGGGTGCCAGTGCACTCCAGCTGAGAAGCCAAATAGAAACCCTGTCTCAAAAAAAAAAAAAAAAAGTCTAGTGAGATGGCACATGCCTGCAGTTCCAGCTACTTGGGAGGCTGAGGCAGGAAGATCACTTGAGACCGAGAATTCAAAGCCATAGTGGGTAATGAATGTGCCTGTGAATAGCGTTATAAAAACTGTACTCCAGTCTGAGCAACACAGTGAGACCGTGTCTCCAAAAAACCTAAAAAACAAATTAAAGCTTTCTGCCTGAGATTAAGAAAGACACAGGATACTGGCTATCAGCATTTCTATTTAATAATGTGCTAGACCGGACACTGGCTATCAGCATTTCTATTTAATAATCCTAGCTAATGCTATAAATAAAAAATAAAAAGTATAGTAATTAGAGGGGAATAAATAAAACTGTTATTTGCATATGACATGATCATATAACAATATCCAAAAAATTCAAATGAAATGATTAGAATTAATAGATTAATTAAGAAAGATATTGGCTACGACGTTAATACAAGATCAAATGTAATCTTTTTTTTTTTTGGCACAGAGTTTCGCTCTTATTGTCCAGGCTGGAATGCAATGGCGTGATCTCGGCTCACTGCAACCTCCATCTCCCAGGTTCAAGGGATTCTCCTGCCTTAGCCTCCCAAGTAACTGGGATTACAGGCACCCGCCACCACGCCTAGCTAATTTTTGTATTTTTAGTAGTGATGGCGTTTCGCCATGTTGGTCAGGCTGGTCTCGAACTCCTGACCTCAGGTGATCCACCCGCCTCGGCCTCCCAAAGTGTTGAGCCACCATGCCCAGCCTCAAATGTATTTCTTTATATAAGCAACAACTAGAAAAAAAATTTTTAATAGCTTAAATTATTTATTTATTTATTTATTTTTATTTATTTCTTTTTTTGAGAGAGTCTTGCTCTGCCACCAAGGCTGTACTGCAGTGGCGTTATCTCTCAGCTCATTGCAACCTCCACCTCCCAGGCTCAGGAGATTCTCATACTTCAGCCTCCCAAGTAGCTGGGATCATAGGCGCATGACACCATGCCATGTTAACTTTTGTGTTTTTAGTGGAGATGGGGTTTCACCATGTTGGCCAGGCTGGTCTCGAACTCCTGGCCTCAAATGATTCACCCTCCTTGGCCTTCTAAAGTGATGGGATTAAAGGCATGAGCCACTGGTGTGTAGCCTAAAATGGCTTAAATTACTAAGTAACTAAGAATAATCTGACAAAATTAGTGACCAATTGCTTCTAAACAAGGGATTGGCAAACTTTTTCAATAAAAGGCCAAATGGCAAATATTTTAGGATTTTGGGTCCATGTGGTCTCTGTTGTAACTACTCAATTGTGCCATTATAGTGTAAAAAGCAGCCATTATATTTACCATCTCTTTTGGTGGGTAGGATTTGGCCAATGGGTCATCATTTGCTGACTCCTGCTTTAAATGGTAGAGCATATCAGGTCGTGGACTCTTGTTTGCAATCAGGTCCCTAACAGCCTGCACAGCGCCTCCTGCAGAGTAGACATTCAAGTAATAGTTGAAAGAATAAATCACTAAATTATACTGACTGGTGGAATTCTGGGAAATTTTATTGTCTTCCTTTTGGCTTATTAAATACTCTCTAGTACTTAATAGTAGATTAGGAGCACTTAATTAAGAGTATTTAATATTCTTAATTTCTTTTTTTTCTTTTTTTTTTTTGAGACGGAGTCTCGCTCTGTCACCCAGGCTGGAGTGCAGTGGCCGGATCTCAGCTCACTGCAAGCTCCGCCTCCCGGGTTTACGCCATTCTCCTGCCTCAGCCTCCCGAGTAGCTGGGACTACAGGCGCCCGCCACCTCACCCGGCTAGTTTTTTGTATTTTTTTAGTAGAGACGGGGTTTCACCGGGTTAGCCAGGATGGTCTTGATCTCCTGACCTCGTGATCCACCCGTCTCGGCCTCCCAAAGTGCTGAGATTACAGGCTTGAGCCACCGCGCCCGGCCAATATTCTTAATTTCTTTTACCTTTTTTTTTTTTTTTTTTTTTTTTTTTTTGAATTGCAGTCTTGCTCTTGTCACCCAGGCTGGAGTGCAATGGCACGATCTCGGCTCACTGCAACCTCCACCTCCCGGACGCAATTCCCCTGCCTCAGCCTCCCGAGTAGCTGGGATCACAGGCATGTGCCACGGGTAATTTTTTTGTTTTAGTAGAGACGGGGCTTCACCATGTTGGCCAGACTGGTCTTGAACTCCTGACCTCAGGTGATCCACCCACCGTGGCCTCCCAAAGTGCTGGCATTACAGGCGTGAGCCACTGTGCCTGGCCTCTTTTATCTTAATAAAATATATATATATTTTAAAATAAAAGAGATTAAGAGGTGTGAATAGACGCCAAGTTAGGCAGCTGTTACATCATTCTGTTTCATTTTAAGACTACCTTCATCTCCTGCCCCATCCCCAAATTTCTCACATAGGCACACATTTTCCACTGAAATCACGTGAATGGCAGAAACTACTGGGCCAAGAGATTTTAGGTGCATGAAATAAAAGAGAGGTCAGTAATCAGTTTTACAAAAGAGAAGTTCAGCTGAGGCTGGAGCACTGTGTTGCAATCAGAGCTCACTGCAGCCTTGAACTCCTGGGCTCTAGCAAACCTTCCACCTCAGCCTCCAGAGTAGCTAGGACCACAGGCATGCACCACCACACCTAATTTTTTTTTTTTTATCTTGTACAGACAGGGTCTCCATATATTACCTAGGCTGGCATCAAACTACTGGCCTCAAGTGATCCTCTGCCTAAGCCTCCCAAAGGGCTGAGATTGCAAGTATGAGCCACCACACCCATGTAGGATTGTGTTTCTTAGCACTAGGCTAGATGAGATCATGTGACTAGTTCTGGTCGTTGTAGGGTAAGCAGAAGTGACACATGTTACTTCCTGGCCAGGGAATTTCATTGTTGATGTGAGACCCTCCAGTGATCTTGTTCCCCCCTGGCATGGTGAAAATACTGGTTACGCTGGGTACGGTGGCTGATGCCTATAATCCCAGCACTTTGGGAGGCCGAGGTGGGCAGATCACCTGAGGTCAAGAGTTTGAGACCAGCCTGGCCAACATGGTGAAATCCTGTCTCTACTTAAAAATACAAAATTAGCCGGGCGTGTAGTTTTAGCTACTCGGGAGGCTGAGGCAGGAGAATCGCTTGAACACAGGAGGCGGAGGTTGAGGTGAGCTGAGATTGCACCATTGCACTTCAGCCTGGGCAACAAGAGCGAAACTCCATCTCAAAACAAAAAAAAGAAAGAAAGAAAGAAAGAAAAGAAAAGAAAAAAGAAAAAGAAAATTCTGGTTGCTCTTTATGGAATAAGTGAATTAAAGAGAAGGAGGATCCCTGATTTTTGGAGGTGGGGAACTGGAGCATTTGATCTCCAGTAGTCTTTCATTTGGTCTTCAAACAGCAACCTGCAATAAGTAACATAAAACTCTTAGATTTCATTAAATATTTCTTTCTATAAAAAAGTTAGTATTAATTTTAATTGAACATCAGATACAGAGGGTATGAATCATTTTTCTGAGGTTTTGGGGTTTTTTTCATTTTTATTTGTTTATTTATTTTTGAGACAGATTTTTGCTCTTGTTGCCCAGGCTGCTATGCAATGGCGAGATCTTGGCTCACTGAAACCTCTGCCTCCTCGGTTCAAGAGATTCTTCTGCCTCAGTCTCCCAAGTAGCTGGGATTACAGGTGCCTGCCACCATGCCCAGTTAATTTTTTAACTTTTTTTTTTTTTTAAGACAGAGTCTTGCTCTGTCACCCAGGCTAGAGTGCAGTGGTGCGGTCTGAGCTCACTGCAATCTCCGCCTTCTGGGTTCAAGCAATTCTCCCACCTCAGCCTTCTGAGTAGCTGGGATTACAGGTGCCCACCACTACACCTGGCTAATTTTTGTATTTTTAGTAGAGACGGAGTGTCACCATCTTGGCCAGGCTGGTCTCGAACTCCTGACCTTGTGATCCACCCACCTCGGCCTCCCAAAGTGCTGGGATTACAGGCATGAGCCACCGCGCTCAGCCCTAATTTTTTAATTTTTAGTAGAGACGAGGTTTCACCATGTTGGCCATGCTGGTCTTGAATTCCTGACCTTAGGTTATCGACCTGCCTTGGCCTCCCAAAGTGCTGAGTTTACAGGCATGAGCCACTGCGCCCGGCCCTGAGTTTATTTTTTAGATGAGATCAGGGAACATTGACCCTATTTCTCAGGAATCTGTGTCTCTCCTAAGTAAAAACTTGTTGTTTGTTTGTTTGTTTTGAGACAGCCTCGCTTTGTCCCCCAGGCTGGAGTGCAGTGGTATGATCTCGGTTCACTGCAACCTCCACCTCTCCGGTTCAAGCGATTCTCCCTTCACCTCAACCTCCTGAGTAGCTGGGATTACAGGCTCGTGCCAGCACACCCGGTTAATTTTTGTGTTTTTAGTAGAGATGGGGTTCATCTTGTTGGCCAGGGTGGTCTCAAACTCCTGACCTCTGGTGATCCACCCGATCACCAGATGGTCCAAAAATATTAAAGGGGAGACATTGTTAACGTTTTGGTTCAGAGACTCCTTTAAGAATAGGATTATTTGGCCGGGTGTGGGGGAAGGTAGATAAAAACCAAAACCATCTTAAACTGTGATGAAGTTGATAAAGAAAACTAATACAGCCTCCCAAAGTGCTGGGATTACAGGCATGAGCCACGGCGCCCGGCCCCAAATAAACACTTTTAAAATGAGTGTCAGGCCGGGCGCGGTGGCTCAAGCCTGTAATCCCAGCACTTTGGGAGGCCGAGACGGGCGGATCACGAGGTCAGGAGATCGAGACCATCCTGGCTGACATGGTGAAACCCCATCTCTACTAAAAAAATACAAAAAAACTAGCCGGGCGAGGTGGCGGGCGCCTGTAGTCCCAGCTACTCCGGAGGCTGAGGCAGGAGAATGGCATGAACCCGGGAGGCGGAGCTTGCAGTGAGCCAAGATCACGCCACTGCACTCCAGCCTGGGCGGCAGAGCGAGACTCTGTCTCAAAAAAAAAAAAAAAAAATGAGTGTCTGCATTCACTGAGATGAAAATCTAATACACAAACTTTTCCTCTTTAAAAGACATGTTTTAATGAACATGTTAAAGCATGCTAAACAATAGAAAAATAGTATATGCAAGGAGCCTCAATAAACCATTACATAAATTGAACAGTTATTAATATTTTCATTTATTTTATTTTATTTTATTTTTTGAGACAGAGTCTCACTCTGTCACCCAGGCTGGAGTACAGTGGAGCGATCTCGGCTCACTGCAAGCTCCACCTCCCGGGTTCACACCATCCTCCTGCCTCAGCCTCCCGAGTAGCTGGGACTACAGGTGCCCGCTGCCACGCCTGGCTAATATTTTGTAATTTTAGTAGAGACGGGGTTTCACTGTGTTAGCCAGGATGGTCCAAAAATGTTAAAGGAGAGAAATAGTTGTTAACCTTTTTGGTTCAGAGACTCCTTTAAGAATGAGATAATTGGTCGGGTGCGGGAGAAGGTAAATTAAAACCAAAACCATCTTAAATTGTGATGAAGTCGATAAAGAAAACTAACACAACAAAGCAGAGACCAGACGCGGTGGCTCACACCTGTAATCCCAGCACGTTGGGAGGCTGAGGCGGGCGCATCACCTAAGGTCAGGAGTTTGAGACCTCATCTCCTCTAAAACTACAACAAGTTAGTCGGGTATGGTGGCAGACACATCTGGTCCCAGTTACTTGGGAGGCTGAAGCATGAGAATCACTGGAACCCAAGAGGCAGAGGTTGTAGCGAGCAGAGATTGGGTGACCGAGCGAGACTCCATCTCAAATAACAACAACAAAACAAAACCTAGGTTGGGGGAAAAGGAAGAGAATGGAACCAATTTTGTGACTTTTCTTTTTCTCTTTTTTCTTTCTTTCTTTTTTTTTTTTTTTTTTGTTTTGTTTTGTTTTTGAGACAGGGTCTCACTCTGTGGCCCAGGCTGGAAAGCAGTGGCACAATCATAGCTCACTGTAACCTCAAGTGATCCACTTCAGCCTCCCCAAAGTGCTGAGATTACAGGCAGGCACCACCACGTCAGGTCTATTTTGTAACCTTTTATTATGGAGTATTTCAAACATACACAGAAGTTTCTAGAAGGATAATAAATACCCACCATGCATCTTTAACAGTCTTCAATAAGTAGCTAATTTTGTACTGTCTACAACCCACTAATTTACTCCTCTCCAATTATTTTGAAGCAAATCCATATCATTTCACCCATAAAGATTTTAGTATGAGCTGGGTGTGGTTATTCACATCTGTAATCTCAGCACTTTGGGAATCTGAGGCAAGAGATTCGCTTGAGCCCAGGAGTTTGAGGCCAGCCTGGGCAATATAGCAAGACTCTGTCTCTATTTTTAAAAAAGATTTTCGTGCATATATTCTGAGACCTAGACACAAAGCCATTATCATACCAGAAACAGAAACAAACTCCTCTTTTCCTAATCAGTGATTGAACCTGCTTTTGATATATTGGCTCAGGAACACCTCTTTAAGGAGGTGGCGTTAGATCTGAGACACAGGGCAAGGCTTCCTAAATTATACGTTGTAGGGACTGGTTTTTCTGTTTTTAAACATTTCTAATCTGATGTGAAATACATGAAATGCCATCACAATTGCCTCAAGTAAATTTTTTTTTTTTTTTTTTGAGACGGAGTCTCGCTCTGTCTCCCAGGCTGGAGTGCAGTGGCGCGATCTCAGCTCACTGCAAGCTCTGCCTCCCGGTTCACACCATTCTCTTGCCTCAGCCTCCTGCGTAGCTGGCACTACAGGCGCCCACCACGCCCGGCTAACTTTTTGTATTTTTAGTGGAGACGGGGTTTCCCCATGTTAGCCAGAATGGTCTGGATCTCATGACCTCATGATCCGCTCACCTCAGCCTTCCAGAGTGCTGGGATTACCAGCATGAGCCACCACACCCCCCGCCTCAAGTAAAATTTTTAAACTTATACAGAGCAGATATTACATAACCAACAATGTCCCTGGGCCCAAATCAAGTCTACAGTCTGATTGTTTATAGCTTATAAGCTTAGAATGTTTTCACATTTCAATATGGTTGGTACAAAATAAAAAGATTTCATGACATGTAAGAATGATGTGAAATTCAGTCCGGGTGCAGTGGTTCACACCTCCAGCACTTTGGGAGGCTGAGGCAGGAGGATCACTTGAGACCAGGAGTTTGCTGCGGCAATGAGCTGTGGTCACGCCACTGCATTCAAGCCTGGGCTACAGAGCAAGACCCTGTCTCAAAAAAAATTCAAAAATCAGTCATCATACATAGTTTTATTGGAACATAGCCACACTTGCTTGTTCATATTATGCTCAATTTCATATGTTTCTCACTGCAACAGCAGAGCTGGATACGACAAAGACCATGTGGTCCTCAAGCCTAAAATATTTGCTGTCTGGTATTTTACAGAAAATTGTTGGCTCATAATAAATCCAAGACCCAATTTTATATTATCATATTCAAGAGACAAAACTACTCTGTCGAATAACTATCAACTTTGCTCTCAATTTCTTTTTTTTTTTTTTTTTTTTGAGATGGAGTCTTGCTCTGTCACCCAGGCTGGAGTGCAGTGGTACCATCTCCGCTCACTGCAAACTCCACCTCCTGGGCTCATGCCATTCTCCTGCCTCAGCCTCCCGAGTAGCTGGGACTACAGGCGCTGCCACCACACCTGGCTAATCTTTGTATTTTTAGTAGAGATGGGGTCTTGCCATGTTAGCTAAGCTGGTCTCAAACCCCTGACTTCATGTGATCCGTGCACCTCGGCCTCCCAAAGTTCTGGGATTACAGGTGTGAGTCACCACGCCCAACCTATTTTTGTACTTCTTTGTACAACAGTGGGTGCAAAATTATGGTGGTGGGAAAGATCTTGTTATGGCCTAGGCCAGAAGATGCAGACTGGACTTCCAGAGACAGTGTCCCCTTAAACAGGTGTCTTTTGGCCTCATGGTGTTTTAAAATGAATTAGTATTCTTTGCCAGCGTTTTTTTTGCATGAGTAATTTCTTTTAAAAGCCGGAGTACTGACTTATGAAAAATCTGAAAATGTGACCACTATGGAATCACACAGGGACTCATCAGTCTCCTGGGGCTAAGCAGCATCTTCCCATTGGAAACAGGGTGTATGGGTGCACAACTTCACCCAGTCCCTCCAACACTCATTGGCAAGGGCTGCCCTGTAGACATCCGAGTTTGTGATCTCTGCTTTATGGCTCTCAGGAAGTTAGGGGGTCTGGAACATAGTAAGCAAGAGTGCAGGCAAGGGAACTATTTGGAGAGGCAAGTGGGGACCAGATCTCTCAAGATCAAGAGTCCCTGAGAAAGGGATTAGATGGGGTGCCCTGGAGGAGGGTTTAGTAAGGGGATGCATAAGGTTGTGTGGATAACAGATTGAGGCCACATGTGCCCCTAGGAGAAATGATAGGAAACTGCCCAGAGGTCAGGGAAGAGATGGCAGAGACGGGACTAGAGACCACCTGGGGAACTGTGGAAATCAAGACGTATTTTGGAGAAAAAAATTGATAGGATTTGTTGACAGATTTGAGGTGGCACTGGGAAAAGTGAGAAATCCAGAATGGGGTTTCTTATTTTATTTTATTTTATTTTATTTTTTTATTTGAGACAGAGTCTTGCTCTGTCATTTAGGCTGGAGTGCAGTAGTGCAATCTTGGCTCACGGCAACCTCCGCCTCCTGGGTTCAGGTGATTCTCATGCCTCAGCCTCCCGAGTAGCTGGGACTACAGGCATGAGCCACCACACCTGGCTAATTTTTGTATTTTTAGTAGAGATGGGGTCTCATCACGTTGGCCAGGCTGGTCTCAAACTCCTGACCTCAAATGATCCACCTGCCTTGGCCTCCCAAAGTGCTGGGATTACAGGCGTGAGCCACCACCCCTGGCCCTAAGTTTCTGACTTCATCCACTGTCTGGTCGTTCAACAGTGTCATTTATGATGGGGAAGTACAGGCAGAAGAAGAAGGCTGGAGACGATGCTCAGGAAGACGCCCAGAGTACCATTGTGGACCCAGTGTGAACTGTGTGAAATTCAGCAGTGAAGCTGCCATGTGGGTAGTTGACTAGAAGCATGTAAAGGTTGGTAGAGAGGAATTCCTCTCATTTAGTCTTAGAGGAGTAAACGTACAACTTTCTAAGATCACCACCCTCTGCCCCTCACTGCCTTATCACCTTCAACACCCATGGCCACAAAGGCAATAAGCATTCACGGAAGACCCTCTTTCTATGAGGCAATCTCTGATGAGGTCCAAAAGATGCAAAGATCCCTGTCCTTCCAAATCCCCCTGTCTGAGGAATGACTTCCAGGCTTTTAACCATGCATAGTACTATTCTGAGTATCACAGCTCAGCTAACTCCATTACACATAAATGGACGCTATGCCCTAGGAGGATGGGAACTTGTGTTAGAGGATGAAAGGCTGTGTGTGTGTGTATATATATAATCTCTAGATTAAACTGGAATATAAATAAAAAGTAATAGATGACGTTACTCTCTCTCTATATATATATATTTATTTATAAATTTTTTTCTTTTTTTTTTTTTTTGAGACGGAGTCTCGCTCTGTCACCCAGGCTGTAGTGCAGTGGCCGGATCTCAGCTCACTGCAAGCTCCGCCTCCTGGGTTCACGCCATTCTCCTGCCTCAGCCTCCCGAGTAGCTGGGACTACAGGTGCCCGCCACCTCGCCCGGCTAGTTTTTTGTATTTTTTTAGTAGAGACGGGGTTTCACCGTGTTAGCCAGGATGGTCTCGATCTCCCGACCTCGTGATCCGCCCGTCTCGGCCTCCCAAAGTGCTGGGATTACAGGCTTGAGCCACCGCGCCCGGCCAAATTTTTTTCTTTTTTTGAGACAGTCTCGCTCCATAGCCCAGGCTGGGGTGCAGTGGTGCCATCTCCAATCTCGGCTCATTGCAACTTCTGCCTCTCTGGTTCAAGCAATTCTCCTGTCTCAACCTCCGGAATAGCTGGGACTACAGGCGGGTACCACCATGACCGGCTAATTTTTGTATTTTTAGTAGAGACGAGGTTTCACCTTGGTCAGGCTGGTCTCAAACTCCTGACCTCAGGAGTTTCCACCAGGCCCCATCTCCAACACGGAGGATCAAATTTCAACATGAGACTTGGCAGGGCCAAACAAACCGTATCCAAATCCTAACACTGAGTCAAGACAAAAACAAGACCACTCCATAATCATGTCTGAACACAGACAGAAACACGAACGTTGTCCAAGCCACAAAAATGACCAAACAGCCCCCATCCTGGCTAGAATGAGTGACTGCTGCTTCTTTTCTTTCTTTCTTTCTTTCTTTCTTTCTTTC